>NC_056732.1:1529120437-1529202937 GCF_019279795.1 Protopterus annectens | reverse complement strand
TACATATATATATATATATATATATATATATATATATATATATATATATATATATACATACACATACATAGCAGACAACCTCTCAAGTGAATAGCTACAAATTGCAGCTGATGCTCTGGCCTACCCAGTATCCATCTTGATTAACCAAACTCTGTCAGAAAGTTAAGTTCCCACACTGTGGAAAGTATCACATATAATTCCCCTCCACAAAGGTGGACCCTCCACAGAACTAACCAGTTACCGCCCCATAGCTACTCCCTCTCCACTCTCCAAAATGCTAGAGAGATGCATGCACTCTCAGGTCTCAAACTACCTCCTTACTAACAACCTCCTTTCCTATACTCAGCATGGTTTCCGACCAAACCATAGCACCACTACTGCCTTACTCTCCTTTACTAACACTATCCTTCTGCATAAAAACAATGGTTATCTCTCCTCTGTTACTTTCCTAGACCTGTCTAAAGCATTTTTGGAGGTTTGGTCCCACACAAACAACTTATCTCTGTCCTCAATAACCTCTCCTTCTCTCAATCAGTCACCAACTGGTTTCAGAGTTATCTGTCTGACCAACAATCCATTATATGGCAGTATGACATATCTCCCCAACCACCTGTCTCCATAGGGGTTCCCCAAAGATCCATCCTTGGACCCCTACTCTTCTCTGTTTTCACCAATAATCTAGCCTCTGCCACCAAACATGGCACACTCATACAATACACAGATGACTCAACCATTATCTGCTCAGCCCAGTCCCTACCCAAACTGCAAAAAGTCACACAGGAAGCCTTTTCCTCTGTTGAAACTTGGTTATCCGATGCCCAATTAATACTCAACCCAAACAAAACTAAACTACTCATCTTTCAACCCAACAAACATACTCAAAACAACTCTAACTTTAACATCACAGCAAAAGACAACACCACTATATACCCAACTGAACACACCAAAATGCTAGGAGTGGAAATAGACAATAAACTAAAATTTGACATTCACATATCCATGACCATAAAAAAGTCCACAATAAACAAGGAGCGTTATACAGAAATAAGCAACTTCTCACCAAAGCAGCAAAGATTTCAATAGCAAATTCCCACCTTATCTCCACCCTACTTTATGCCGCTCCAATATATACCAACCTAAGGCAATGCGATCTAAACAATCGCCAAATTCACCACAGGGGAATCCTACCGTAGTCACCACTGTCTCTCACTTGCTGAACTGGGCTGGCTTGAACTCCCTCACCTCCTCCTTCAATGGTATCAACTCTCGCTCGCCCACAAACTAGTAAACCATCCACATCAGAATCTACTCCAACCCTATCGCACCACCAGACCACTAATATCCAGCAACAAAAATCACTTTCAGATCACTAAAGCCAATAACTCTGCTGGTGAAGCACTATTCTCTTGCACCATAGCCAAATTATGGAACTCTCTCCCACCCACAATTACCTCCATACCATCATGCACCCACTTCAAAATTTTACTAAAAGCGCACCTAAAAACATGCTGGCTATGCCCTTGCAACTCCCATTCTAACATCACCCACCCCATCCAACCACTACCTTTCTTTCCACTCCACTAACTACCTTGATTATAGCAAGCTCAGATGCTCATAAGCCTAGTACTTATTATACAGCAGGAACTTCTTATTGTAACATTTGTTAATGTCTGTTATGTACTTCACAGATAAAGATTCTAGTTGTCTAATGATGTACTATGTTCTTCATCTGTAAATATGTTGTAAGTAATTGCTATATTGAATTGTTAACCGCTATGTAATCCAATGTAACTACTGTCTGTTTATTTTAACTGTGGAGCTTTTCTCCCCGGCCTCCGCTGAAAATGGACCTACATCCAGTTGGACACTGCCGGTCAACAAATGTAAATAAATAAATAAATAAATAAAAATAAATAAATAAAAATATATACAGCGAGAGAGAGAAAGAAGAAACTACTAACAATAGTAGTTAAGAATACCTCAAGAGGTATAGAGGAGAGGGGGAATAACTTACTGAAAAATGGTTACTGGGGGGGATAGAAGGAGAGAGAGTGAAAGTAATCTATTAAAACAACAGTTGTTGTTGTAACTTTCGGCTTTTCCCAGTTAGGGGTCGCCACAGCAGAACTCCGGTCCGCTAATGATTGGCAGTATATTTTTATGCACCGAGTTGCCAGCCCTGACACACAACCTTCAACGAAGGTACGCCCATTCACACATGTCTCCACACAGAAGACGCTTTAGCTGAGAATTGAACAGGACAACGTCTTTCTGTGAGGCGACAATGCTACCGCAGCACCACCACCGCACTAATAATAAAACAACAGTTACTTTTAAAAAATGGTATCAGTGACAAAGAGGAGATAGAAAAAGGTTAAACACTCAAAAACGATAAGGAAATATAAGGATAGAGAAAAACTATTATAACAATAAAAACTGACAATTCAAGAGCTTGACGGTCAGAGCACATCTTTGCAAAGTGGCAAACAAGATCTGAGGTGACAGGAAAAGATGTGTTGTGGGTAAGCAGAGGTATCCAAAAGCTTTTTTGGTTGCCATAGCTTAGTAACAGCCGAGTCATATCCAATGGATCAGATCCAGACCCATATGAGAGGACTAGATAAGAAATTGGCAATATTAGATTCATTATTTCTACCTATTTCCATTTTTTTTTTGTGACATGTGTACTCTCTAATGTTTGGCATCTTGATCCTTTATTCAGTTTTTTCTTATCATCAACATTGGAACCTCTGTCACATTTTACAGGGCTTTCTGCTTTAATGAAAACCCTCAAACAAAAACAAAAAACACCCCAAAACCTGTTAACTTAATATAAGTACACAAATTATGTACCTCTTCAAATAATGAAGTTTAACCATTCCAGGAGGAATAATTATCCCATACAGACAGCTCAAACACAGGCCTTAACCAACCTAAACCTATCCATGCTCAGACACGTTACTGCCTGTGCTTCTACTAACACTAATTTATGTCCTTTCTTTTTCATCTTTATTCCCATCCCAGTTGTGAAAAACAACTTGCATGCTTTCAGAAAACATTAACTTTTATCCTTGAAGAAACAGTGCCCTGGCTTTTTGACTGCCCTATAACTAACTTGTCTCCATGAAAACATAACAGAAAAATATATCTAGTCCTCAATTACAGACTTCTAAAAACAAGCTGAAACATTTATTGTTAAAGAAAAACTTTTCATTATATCTAGTGTTCTCTTACTGATTTGTTTCCAGTTAAAACTTTTTATTAGATTAAGCCAAAGGTCTTAATCCAGACATTAACAAAAGTAAGAGAAAACATATCAGTTCTACATATACTACAATCTATGTTCTTTTGCTCCCCAATCTTCCACCTCAACAACTCCAAATTACAGGTCATTAACTTAAACATCCTTTTGTCTAGTCTTTTTTCTATTTTTGTAATGTAATGTGTAAATTTCTTAATAGAACAAAAGAAAGAAAGAAAAAAGGCATCTGTTTACTTTAGTGTCTTCATGACATACAAGAACAACTAAAATGCTTTACTATAAAACATGCAGTTTATATCATTAAAGGTTTCACAGAAATACTGTTAAGAACAGAAATTGTTTTACTTATAGTTACCTTTTTCCTTCCTCTTCCCCTTTCCTCAGTGTCCTTCCAAACATTAATGACATGAAGTGAGGCAAATGCCTTTCAGTTCATCACAAGTTTAACAAACTCAACAAAAGTCCACTTTTTCTTATACAGCCATATTTCACAATGGGATTGATGCTTTGTAGGCTACATTTATTCACTAATTTCCATGTTGTGTGTCTTCTTCCTGTTCGTCACCATCTCCCAACTTCAGACTCTGGTTCAGTTTCAAGGTACTCCCAATTATTATAGTCAACTCCTGTGCTTTTTACATGGTCTCAAGCATTTTCTTTTGGAACAATGGAAATGGTTTCACTGAGAAGGTCTCTCTGTGTACTTTATTATTAGAAGAATGAGAAGCACAGTCCCTTTTTGTATTTTCTCCTTAGTCTGTTTTGCATCAAAAATAACTCTGAACCTTCAG
The DNA here is from genome assembly GCF_019279795.1 of Protopterus annectens. NCBI lineage: Eukaryota > Metazoa > Chordata > Ceratodontiformes > Protopteridae > Protopterus > Protopterus annectens. The sequence goes on along the minus strand of NC_056732.1, from coordinate 1,529,198,884 downwards.
GAAAAATATTCTGAAGACAGCTGGATACAGCAGCTTGAATCTCACACCTGCTTCTAGACATTCCATGATTGCTGGAATAAAATTTGTTTCTCTTCTGCCTGGTGCTCAGTGAATAATCATTTTCAATCATGGTCTCAAACTTTGAATATTTTGGCCTGTTTTGTCAGGATCAACTCTTTCTGCTGGTAGATTTGCATCTTTACTAATATAGGTCTTCGCTGCTTTCTCGTGGCCAGATCTGGAGCATACACAATCTAATGAGCATGCAAGTACGGCAACTGTGCACGGCCAAAAAGTAAATTATCAAAAGAAAAACAACAGCCAGCACCAAACAGCAGTGTAAACCTTTTTATTATTAAGGAACTGTTGCAATAAATATCCACATCATGGTGTGGTTATTTATTGCAACATTTCCTTAATAATAAAACGTTTTACGCTGCTGTTTGGTGCTAGCCATTGTTTTTCTTTTCAGATTTTGAGCATACACATGATATGCCCTTTCAATTAACAGTTCCTACTGTGAGACACCAGTCCATTCGCTTATTTGTGCCTTCATAAAATTAATACAATCTGTTCCTTCGAGTTTCTCTGGTACAGCAGAAAATCTTAAGATTTCCCCTACATGCTCTGTCCTCTAATTCTACCATTTCTGAAACATCTCTTCTTGAGCAGTCTCATGCTCAGCCAGCCTTTTCTTCATTTCAACCTCTGATACAGACTCTAGCTTTATAAAAGACCGAGTACGTTGGCATGTTGGATAAGGCATGTACTGAAGAAACTGCTACCAATAAAGTTTTCCAGGAGAGGTGCTTTAAGCAACAAACATTAAGATCCCATATTGGAATGGTCTTTGATCTTTAGCCTGAGGGGAAAGGTGCCTATTAGGTGGACCTTGCTTGTCTTGTGAGAGACTAAGCATACAAGTTGAAGCCAAGATGAAATTCTGAAATGGCTGCTAGCCTAACCTTAACAGTCAAACAGCTAGAACCAGAGTGATACAGGTTGGCTAGGAAGTATAATATGGAAAGGATATAGACAAACTATAGATCCATTACTTGTTTTTACTGTTTAAGGGAACATTGTTTTCACTTACCCTTGTATAGTTTTCTGATACCTTTCTTTTTTGAAGCAGACAGAATCCGAATTACTCTCAAAGGTAGTGATGGATTATTGACCACCAATGGAATTGAAGAACTCAGGCATCCAGTTCGAAGGAGCTGATATACTGATGAGGCTGTTCAGATAGGTGAGAGAGAAGATCCGGTTGAGGATCCAGTAGCCAATGAGTCCATATCAGATGAGAACTCAGCAGTGAGCAGTGGGAACCATATCTGCCTGGGCAAAAAATGGACTAGGATGATTATTTTCACCTTGCACAGAGATGCATTCTGTAAGAATTTTAACACAGAGTACAGGGGGAAAAACAAAGTAGACCAAGTAGCCAAGGACGGACCTCAGTGTCTGCCGTACAGAGAAATGAGGGCAAAATAGTTGCTATATTTGGTGTTGTTTGGTGATTAAAGGAGGATACATCTGAATATTTTCATTGACACTGTAGGATTGAGGGACCACTCACAAGGCAAAAGGCAAAAGAAGCAATGGCTGAACCTGCCCACTAAAAGGCTGGTCTGACCTGGAAAATGCATTGTTATTAGAAAATGCTGTGAAGACATCGACCTGTGCCATATCCTTATGGCCTCTCGGAACAAGTGACATGACCATAGGTTCATAGGGGTTTACTAGGCTAACAACCAAAATGGCCTCTAAGTCTAGCCATGCATCCCAAATCTCTGACAAGTTCTGGTACCATTGATAAGTGTAAGTAGGGACGTGGGAGATAAAACATTTACAAGCAGGGGCCTGGGAGATTAACCATTTGAAACATTTACAAGCAGGGGCCTGGGAAATGAACCATTTGCAGCCTGCCTGTGTCCATTAGAGATACAGGTGCCAAAGCAGGGATGAATTTCCTGTTTCCCATCCAACTGTCCAAGTTACACTTGAATTATCTAAGGAAGGAACTCAACACATGGATGGGGAGTCTGTTCCAAAAATGGGGTAGTCGCTGGGATGCATACATGTCTCTCCAGCAGGTCCTGTTTATATCACAGGCAAGGCTTAAGTCTTTAGAATGGGTAATTCTGGTGCCGTTTGTTTTGTGGATATGCAGAAGGTCCATCTGAGAGGGGTCTGACAATACCCTGTATGTACCACCTTATTGACAAAGTGTCTGTGTGAGTTGTAGCAGACCCTGGGACAGGAAGACCTGAAGTACCTGCAATGCTAGGAGGCTGCCTTCATCTCCAAAACACTAATGTAAAAGACAGCCTCTTGTTGTGACCAAGTTTCTTGGACTGTCCTCTCCTCAGAATGCCGCCACTAACCCCAGAGAGGAAGCATCCTTGGAAGCAACTTTGTATGATGGAAGGAAAAGAAAAAATGGGCAGCCCTTTTTTCAAGAAAGGAGGAATTAATTCCCCACTTTAGATGGTTCCTGCAAACTCTGGATAGTTTGATAGGAGGCTATAGTAAGTAACTGGTCTGGGACCAATGCACATGGTGTATCCACTAAAAAATTTTAATGAGTTACCTGGCACGAGGAACTAAGGTTATGGTGGTTGCTATCATGCCCAGAGTACGTAATACTAAGCAGGATGGAAGAGAGTCGAATCAGAGATTTATCAAAATGAGAAACCAGTCTTAGTTCTGGAAGTCTTGCTGTTCTTGATGTAGTGCCTAGGAGACACCTAATGAAAACCAGGGAAGGCTTCAGACTGTTTTTTTTTTTCCCAAAGTTTATGGATATGCCAAAATACCAAAACAGAACAAGTAGTCTCTTGCTAAAATAAGAGATTCTCTTTTATTTGTAGCCAGGGGGCAATCATGAAGATAAGAGAACACCTGGAATCCATGCAGCCTGAGCAGCTCTGCAAGTACTGACATGCACATAGTGAACACCCAGGATTTGTGGCGAGACCAAAGGGCAGCAATGAAAACTAATAGTAGTTGACCCATAGCCAAAAGCAGAGAAACTTTTTGGACTGTGACCATCTGGTATTTTGTCTTCTTTAATGTAAGATTTAGCCTACTGAGGTCTAAAATGGGCCTGAGTTCCTTGGTATATTTTAGAACTAAAAAGAATCTTGCTTTCATGGAAACTGTGGTAGAAACATTAAACGAAATACTGAGACTATCAGGAAGAATGAGCAGAAGAAACACAGGATAGAAAAATGGGGGGAAAGAGTCGTACTATAAACTGTAGGATTAGGTAGGTCCCTGTAAAGACAGAAACAAGTGAATTACATGTTAATTGCAGGAATGAGTAAACAACTTGTGAAAAAACGTTTACAGAGAACTAACAAGGGTTATCTATAGGGTAGTAAGTGGGAAAAAAAACAACTAATTTTTTATCACAGAAGGACATGCTTTAGAAGATCACATCTGTAGCAGATGGTGGCAAATGAGATTTGAAAGGCTAGATGGGTGGATATAGCCAGGCGCTTCTGGCAGCTTTCCTTGTCAGGGAGAGAACTTCAAGTGCTGTCACAAGCATAAGCACAAACACAGAGAGAGACAGACAGACAGACACACACACACAAATGTATGCTCTCATGTGCAAGCACACACACACACACACACACACACACACACACACACACACACACACACACACACACACACACACACACACACACACACAAATATCTTAGTGAATGCAAGGAACTTAAGGTGATGTCTGCTGTGCATAGCTTAGCGGGATGAAGGAGCACCTACACACCTAATCATTGTATTCTCCTGAAGAATGGAAAAACAAACATGAAAGGGCACATGCCATCTTTGTCAAACAATGCATTGATGACCCATTTCTCAAAAAGCCATGTTTGGATTCTGGCAATTGGAATAACTACCATTAAATCTCAAACCTGGCATTTATTGATAAGGTTAGTGAGAAAGTATTTATGTCCAGCTTATCTTGATTCATTTTTAAAGGAGTGTGAAAGTATAGTTGTGTAAGTAAACTTACCATAACAGTAGATGTTCGAATGATCACTGCTGCAGTAGCCTAAGCTATATGGGTTACATCCTGACAAGGATATAACAGCTGGCCAGCTTCCAAAGCTTCAGGACAGCTTTCATGCACCCAAACTTTTAATTCGAGCTGAGATGACTAAAAGTCAGGTTTGGGCACCAAGCCCTTCAGAGCTTTCATGCCAACTGAGAGATGGAGGCTAAGCCCTGGCAGGATATTACCTGGAACAACAAAAAACAAATGTTCATATCCTGGTATTTAAAAAAAAAAAAAACACAACAAAAAGAAAGGAGGATGGAGGAAGGGAGAGGCTACTGCAGCAGTTCAAACATCTGCTATTATGGTATGTTTACTTACATTTCTGTAACATGTTCATCATACTGATCACAGCTGCAGTAGTCTAAGCTATGTGGGTAAATTACCATAGCTTAGAGCATCTGGGAGGTTGAAGGGGAAGGATATGGGAGCCCCTGAAGAATGTCGTAGCAAAGCCTGACCTGGAATCTAGCTTGTAGTGCTTTATAAAAGTATGTACAGAGGACCAAGTTGCTGCTTCTAGAATACTTCCTTTCCAAAAAGCCATTTATAACGCCAAGGCCCTGATAGAGTCTGCCTTGACCCTGCCTGCAATTGTTTTGCTGTAGTGGGGATAACAAAATTTAATAGCCAGAGACAACTATTTGGAAATAGTCTACTTTGACACAAGTTGTCCTTTCTTACCTTCATAAGAAATGAACAACTGAGTGGAAGTTCTGAAAGACTCTTCTGCCAGGATAGTACCAGAGTTGTCTGTGGACATCCAAGGTATGAAGTATCCTTTTCTCCATCATTTCTGGATTCAGGGAAGAACACAGGGAGTTGGATACCACTTTAGGCATAAAAGAAGAAATAGTTCTCAAAGAAACCCTGACTGTGTGGAAAATGAGAAAAGGCTGACCCACCATAAAACTTGCAACTCAGGTACTCTTCTTGCAGAGGTTACAGAAATTAGTTTTCCATGCTAAGAACTCAAGCTAGCCAGATGAGATGGTTCAAATGGAGCAAAGGTTAGTTTCTCTAACACAAAATTAAGATACAAAGGAGGAGCCACCAGTTTTAATGGGGGTCCCTTGTGTAATACCCCTTTCAAAGACATTTTGATGTGAGACTGCACTTACAGAAGGGAAGCCATGGGCATTCATGCTGAAATGGCTGGCAAATGAACTCCGGCAGAAGTAAAACAGGACAAAGTAAAGTAACTCACACAAATATTGCAAAAAACAGGAAAACATTTTCCTTGAATGAGTGCTGGTGGTTTTGATGACACCAACTGAAAAATGTTTCCATTTGCTTATATATGACTTTCTTGCCTTCATTAGTACCTGTGCATGTCCTCAGTAAACAGATGCCTCAAAGATATCAAAACCCTGTCAGCCAGGAAGTCAGGTGAAATTGTTTGGGGTCAGGATATATCAAACACCCATGTTCTTGTATGAGTAGATCCAGTCCGTAAGGAAGCTTGTGGCAATTACTCCTAACCAATTCCATAAAAGGGAGAATCACTGTTGCCTAAGCCAGAAAGGTGTCACCACTATGATCTTAGGGGATTCCTTCTGAACCTTCAGAAATAATCCTGGATTTCAGTGGAAGACATATAGGAAATTCCTGACCAAGGAAAAGAAAAGCCATCTGTCTTCCAGGCCATGTTGCATGGAGTGGAATTTTTCCAACTGATTGTTCAGACAGGAGGCAAAAAGGTCTATTTGATATATTCTCCACAACTAGGTCAAATCTTAGAAAACATCATGTTCAAGTTTCCATCCAAGAGTCTGTCTTTATCCTGCTCAGTTTGTCTGCTACTTAGTTTTGCTCTGACAGAATATAGGATGCCTGTAGAGTGAGATTGTGCTGTAAAGTTATATCCCATGTTACACGCTGGTGTGCATAAGGGGTAAGATCTGGTCCCCCCATGCTTTATGTACCACATCACTGTGATATTGTCTGTAACAACTTGAAGAGGTCATGGGGAACCAAAGATGACTCATAGAGTTAAGTGACTAAGAACAAGCATCTCTATGTTTATGTGCTTGGGTCTGCCTTTTGTGTCCCACATACTTTGCACTTTTACCCCCTTGATACTGCTCCCCAAACAATGTCCTAGGCATCTGTGGTGAATGACTGCTTTGGAGCAGGAGGGGAGAAGGGGAGATTCAGATTCAAGGATATTTGACATCTTCTCAAAGTGATTTCTCTTCCTACAAATTCCAGAACTGGAATCTGAAAGATAATGGGTGTTGATGAAAGAGGCTTCAGATACCATTCTATCACTGTCTATCACTGTCATCTGCAGTCTTGCAAGAGGTTTCATGAAAATTATAACATGCCATAAGACCCCGATTCTTGAGGTATTCCCTCGCAGTGATTGAAACCCGAGTGGAAAATGCTTAGAACAGATCTAAGGATATATCTATTGTTTTTTCCTGTGGAAGAAAAGCTCTTTGTACTGAGGTGTCTAGCAGAGACCCCCCAGGAACGCAATCCTGTGATGGAGTCAAGAAAGACATCTGAATGTTGTCTTGGAATCCCAGCTTGTGTAGGAGATCTCTCACCCAAGTAAGAGATTCCTGACACTTTCAAAAAGAATCTGCAAAGATAAGAAAGTTATCCAAACATGGAAAAAATGTGGATACCGTGCAGCCTGCAATGGAGTATGACAGGAGCTAGACACTCTGTGAACTCTCTTGGAGCAGTGGATAGCCCAAAGGGTAAATCAGAGAAAGTACAGTTGTGTAAAATCTCACCATAACAGTAGAGGACTTTCTCTTCACTGTTGCAATATTCTTGACCAATGGGATTAACTGCCAAGGGTAGCCCAATGTCCGGCCAGTATACCAAAGCCTTATGATTTTATAGATGTCGTACTTTGCAAGTATGCTCCCTGCTCAAGGAATAGGAAGACAAGGTGTAAGAAGACATATGGATGTATGTATCTCAGAACTGAAAAGCCCAAGGAGGAGCAGCAGTGCAAAAAAAGCAGGAGGAGCATAGGTATCCAGAAGGAGAAAAACAGGAAAACAATGGAGCAAAAGAGGGAGGAGGGAGTGAATATTGCAACAGTGAAGAGAAGGACAACTACTGTTATAGTAAGATTTTATACAACTGTACTATGTCTGTCCATTTCACTGCTGCAGTATTCTTTACCAACAGGAGAGTACAAAAGCACAAGAGGAAAGTTGGGAGGAGGAAAGCTCAGAGTAGCCCTCATGCAGGACAGCGCTGGCAAAGCCAGCTCTTGCTCTGAAAACAACATCCAGTTTGTAAACAACATCCAGTTTGTAATGCTTAATGAAGGTATGGACAGAGGTTCAAGTAGCAGCCTCAAGGGTGGAATTGATATTCAGTCCTTTGAAAAAAGCACCAGAGGAAGCGACAGCTCTTGTAGCATAAGCCATTACAGAGGGAGAAAGGTGTTTTCCATCAAGATATGGTTTGTCCAGAAACAGGCAAATGTAGAGATCTGGGATGAAAGGAAACAAAAAGCTGCTCAGACGTGTGAATGGCCTTAGTCTTATCTAAATAATATCTGAGCTGAACAGCCTTCTCACTAGCAGACTACAGAGAAGGAAAAGGGAGGGCAAATTAATAGACTATTTGTTAACCACCTTGGGCATAAAAGAAGGATTAGTACGAATAGATACCCTGTCCCTATGAAAAAACAAAAAAGAAGCAAAAGCAATAAGAGCCTGGAGTTTAGACACCCTCTTAGCTGAAGACGTAAGGGTCAAAATAAGAACAGTCTTCTATGTACAATGTTGTAAAGAAACAGAAGCTGCAGGCTCAAAAGGAGCCGGAGTCAATTTTTAAAGTACAAAATTAAAGTCACAGGAAGGTGAGATAGGCTTCCTGAGTGGCTTGATACAAAGGATGCCTTTAAGAAAATGCTTGATCTCAAATCTAGAGGCCAAAGGAGGGAGTTAATGGCAGATATGCAGAAATAGCTGAGAGTTGAGCTTTAACAGTGGAATATGCCAACCCAGCATGGAGCAATTTACACAAATAAGAGAGAACCAGAGGGATCTCCACTGTAAGTGGATCCTGGTTACCAGCAAGGCGCCAAACAGAAAACCTCTTCCATTTGGACACACAGGATTTCCTGGTAGTGGGTTTCCTGGCCTCTTGCAGAACACTAAGCACGTCCTTAAATCAAAATCCTAACACCCACAATGTCAGATGAAAAAATGGACAAATGAAGATGAATCAGAGACCCTCTTGTCTTGTGTGACTAAGTCCATCATGTGAGATACCCTGTGGTGACTCCCTCTGGCTTTGTGCAGAAGAAGGTGGAACCAATGCTGTTTGGGACAGAAGGGAGTCAACAACAAGATTTTGGAGGAGTCCTGCTCTATCTTGAGCAAGACCTTTGGAATCAAAGGAAGGGGAGGGAATGTGGAGAGAAACATCCCCTTCCAAGAAGATAGGACGTCCACCTTCCAAGCCAGAGGACTTGGGACTCTGGTGCAAAAACGAGAAAATTGTTCAAAGGGGAGACCAAAAGATCTACATGAGGAGTACCCAACTGATGTACAATGTCCAGAAAAATCTCTGTGAAGCATCCATTTATAAGCCTGTGTTTTGGACCTACTCAAAGAGTCTGCCACTTCATCTTGCTCTGAGGAATATATACAGCCTGAAGAGTCACTTGATACTGGACAGCTACCACAGAAAAAGGAGCATTCAGACCAACAATCAAAGATGGCTTTCAGACTTGTGGCAAAGAAGTTCTGAGGTATATAAGTCTGTATGTCACTTTTATGTCCAATGCCTAGAGCAGGGAGCATACATGTGACATACGTCTGTAAAGTCATAAGACTTTGGTATACTGGCCAGACATTAGTCTACCCTTAGCAGGGAATCTCACTGGTAAAGAATACTGCAAAAGAAGGACATATGATGATGTGATCCATACACATAAAACTTTAAGAAACACCTAACATTTGGATGAATAAGAATGTGATGATAAGCATCTTTTAAATCTAAGGTTACTAAAACATTTAAGTGAAGTAAGGGTAACAGGTTGTGAAGTGAAAGCATTTTGAATTTGGGCATTATCACATACTGGTTTAGGAAAGAAAGATCCAGAACTGGTCTCTGGGCATTTTCTTTCTTTGACACTAAAAATATTCTTGAATAAATGCCTTTTTCCAACTGGGAAGGAAGGAGGAACTGTGTTTATTACCCTCGTAGACAGCATGTGCTTTAACAAAGGAGGAAAACAAAGGGTTCATTCTGGCAGATGTGGACTAATTTCCTGGAGAGGAGGAATTTCTTCCCACTGACACCTATGACCATTGCAGAATCAGCCTCAGGACCCATTTGTCTGAAACAATCTGTTGCCAAAGGGAGAAATGGAGATTCAGACTTTCTGGAAGGGATATGCGACTGCCAGGATGGGAGGGGAGACAAGATCCCTTCAACAGTCATTCTGCCTTATTTGACTGTCCTTTCTTTGGTGGGGGTACTCCTGTTTTCTTTTCGGAACCTCTCTGGCATTTTTTCTTAAACGTCTGCTTACCAGCATTCTGCTGAGATTGTTTATTTTGTTTTGTGCCAAAAGTGGGGGCAGGAAATCCCTTGGAAAATTTAGAGAAGGAGGGTTGAAATATTTGAGAGTCCCTAAATCAGCTTACCTCTCATTAGATTTTTGATAACCTCTGTAGCATAGCACATGGTCCAAAAACTAAATCTCCACCCAAAGGAGAATTTAAAATCTTATTTTTACATCATATACATGCTTTAAACAATGAGTAGTGGCTTGAGAAATGGAAGAAACTAAATCACACAAAGCAGACTTTTCCTCACAGGAGGAAAATACAGATAAAACATTTCGAATACTTTCATAATTCGTTAGAGTAAACTTTAATTTAACAGCCTAACACATTCAAAATTCTAAAAATTAAGATTGAAGAAACATACACTTTTTACACTAACTTGTCAATTGGTTTATAATCCTTGTCTGAAGCAGAAGGATCAGAATTAACTAAGTGCCTGGCAGCAGCTGGATTAACTAAGGGTACAGCTGGCTGGGCCAGGTCTGTGATGAGTACAAAGACTTGAAAGGCTGAGGAACCCTGTGCATTCTACCTGCTTTCATGGGCACAGCATGTTGGCACTGGCTGTCAGAGAAACTGTATGCTGTGACAAACATCCTCCAATCCCGACAGCACTTGGGGAGGGATGGGTGAAGCTTCAGGGAATTCCAGTAGTAATAAGTCAAAATTTTCTGAGGGACTGAGAAACCGCAGTGTGCTCTCATTGAAAGCACTGGCACATTCTGAAAACAGTCTCAGAGAACAGGACTTCCTCAGTGTGGTACTCCGATACCATGCTCTCTGCTGATTCTGAATCAGAAATCTGAGGAGAAAAACCTGCACCTGTGCCATCACATTCCTCTACAGTTTCAAAATCTTGAAACTCTTCAGGAAAAGAGGAACCCCTTTTTCTTTTACTAGAAAGCAACTTATAAGAAGGATCAATAGCCTGAACGAGACCCTGAGCCAGTCTTAATAATCTACTCCTGTTCAGAGGAAATGGTACAGGAGAAGATAAATGTTTACTTTCTGTGTCTTTTTAACAGGGAAATTGGGGCAATCAGGTTTATTAATAGCAGCGATGGCTTCCTGAGGGATGGGTACAACATTCTGGCTAAGAAGAAGCACCTTCCCTGCCCCTGCTCCCAAGACCAACAAGAGTGGCTCTCCATTGCCCACTCAGATGACCCCAACAGCTGTAGGTGATACGGCTAAAACCCCGTTCCATGGTGGCTGTATGGACAACACTAGAGAGATCCGGAGAAAAAAGAGGAGTGATCTGAGGAACAACCTTTGGTCACTGCAGAGTCACCCACCAGCGGCTGAGGAAAATTACCAGCATGCTCTGGTGGTAAAAGCTGTTTAGTTAACTTTTTCGTTTTGTGGCTGGAAGTAGGAACAACCATGGGACCAACAGTCTGTTCCATTGTCAAGATGAAAATGGTGCTTCTTTACCAGGGAAGCTAAGCAGCTGAAGTCGATAAAAATAAATATTCCCTAAAAGTCACATTTTTCCCAGTTAAAACACAGTAAAAATCATTTCAATATACTTTTCCAGCCCAAAAAGTAAAGTAAATACAGTTTCATGGCAGAAAAAGTAGTTTTAAATAGTTTTAAACAACTTTTCAACAAACAGGAACAAAAATGCTCTCCCATTTAAAAGTAAAGATAAGTCATGTAACAGTCATTAAAAACACATTCATTTCATATGTTAAAATATTAAATGTGGAAGTTTTTTTTCCAAAGGCAGTGGAACAGCACAAGCCGACAGTCAATCCTTGAAAGTCCACACAGAAGCACTCTCTTGGAAGGCAAGAAAGCTCTGGAGCGCTTGACTGTTTTACTCAGCTCAACTCAAGCTGTCTAAAGTGCATGGAAGCTGCCTTGAAATTTTTTTAAGCTGACTGGCAGTTATATCCTTAGTGGGATATAACCCATATAACTTAGGATACTGCAGCAGTGATCAATATGATGAGAATTTAACTGATTCATTTCATTCTGGATTTTTAACATGTCAGATCAATACAACTGCCCTTAGCAAGATTGTGAATGGCTGAAAATCATTGATGCTACTTCATTCTGGCTCGCATTGGTCTCTATGTGGCATTTGACAAAGTGGATCATGTTATACAACAGAATCATCATCAGCCATGTTGTAGACTCTTACCAATAATCCCTGACCAGTCTACTAACTACAAAATTTGTTTAGAAAGAAAACTTACTATAAAAGATACACTAATTTAGTTGTTCTTTGAGAAATGTAAAACTAGGTTTTGAATGCCAGTGTACATGTCTCTAATTTTTTTTTATTTTTTTAGAGAGGATGGACCTTACCTTAGATTAGGTTCTAATGTACTAAATAAACCAACTTTCAATAAACTGAAAGATGACAGCCACCTCAGTTACTGTAAGAACTGCATCATGCTTATAAATATGACAAAATTTGAATTATCTGTGAGAGGTTAAGTACATCCACAGCACTGAGGCTAAACTCTCAACAGAAGAGCCATCATATGCAAAGGAACAGAACTCACCGTCAAAAGCCTGAACTGTACAGCAAGGAACCAGAAGATTTACAAAAAAGAAGTTATGTACTTACCATAACGTTCCATGTGAAGCTTTCATCTCGCCTTTGTTCTTACACACGGGTTCGGAGCCGATCCTCGGCTCCGAGTTGGCCGCATCACAAAGCCCTGCATTTTAGAGAAGCTCGAGACCAGACTATATCCCATGATCCTCCCTGCTATCCCTCAGATCTAGTTTGCAAGAAGCCAGACCGTCCGCCATCAACTGCTCCAAGACATTCACACTCACACGTCTAACAATGAACACCATAGAACTATAACACATAATGTCATATGGGTGGTGTACCACATCCTACAGAGGACATGGATCAATTAACCCAGAAGAGGAAAAGGATCCCAACCAGACTCTAGTCTTACCAGTTCTTCCATAACGTGGTGGGGGGAGGAGGGAGGGGATGTAAGAACAAAGGCGAGATGAACACTTCACATGGAACGTTATGGTAAGTACATAACTTCTTTATGTGAAAGTGTTCAATCTCGCCGTTTGTTCTTACACACGGATAGTGTCCCTAGCTCCATTACCCTGGGTGACTCATGGAAGAACGTTCCTGAGCACAGTGGAACCAAAGGATGTCCTGTCCTTAGAAGCCCTGTCCACCTTGTAATGAGTGATAAAGGTATGAGGTCTTGCCCACGTTGCTGCTGCACAAATGGTATCCAATGGTAAGCGAGCTGCATGAGCTAAGGAAGTAGAAACTGCCCTAGTAGAAAGAGCCTTAGGCTTGAAAGGCAGTGGCTGATTCGAAACAGAATACACAAAGTCTATACAATTGGAAAGCCATTTAGACAATGTACATTTCGTGACTGCCATGCCCTTCCTGTTGTCTGCAAATGAAATGAACAGCTGATCTGATTTCCTATGATCTTTAGTCCTGTCTAGGTAAAATCTCAGTTGCCTATGTACATCCAATTTGTGCAGCATATATTCCAATTTGTTTGAATGATTCTTGAAAAACGTAGGAAGTTCTATGGATTGGTTAATATTTAACACAGAACACACCTTGGGGAGGAATGACTGGTTTGTGCGCAAGGAAACTCTGTCCGGGTGGAAAATCAAGTACGGTGGCCTGACTGATAATGCTTGCAGCTCTGAGATTCTTCGAGCTGAAGTGATAGCAATAAGAAATAGTGTCTTCCACGACAAGAACTTTAGGAGACAGAATGAGGCTGGTTCGAAGGGTGGTAACATCAGTTATGACAACAACAAGTTCAAATTCCATGGGAAAATTGGCTCCCGGATGGGTGGACGAAGGTGGAAAGTTCCCTTCATAAAAGTCTTGCAAAGCCTGTGAGAAATAATAGAAGAGTCTCCTTCATCAACATGGAAGTTAGATATGGCCGCCAGCTGTACTCTTATAGTGGAAGTAGAGGCCCCCTCGTGAAAGAGTAAGGATAAAAATTCCAAAACTTTGTGTAGCGGGGCTATCAAGGGATCTATATGTTGACCTGACGCCCAACATACAAAACGTTTCCATTTGTTCCTGTAAAGTTTTCTGGTGGAAGCTTTATGAGAGGTAACCAGAATGTGTTGTACTGCAGGAGAGAAAAGATCCGACCTGGCTAAACAGGGAAGCGGAGCAGCCAAGCTGTCAGTTTGAGGGATTGAAGGGATGGGTGAGGAACTCCCGATGAATGAGTCAATAGATCTGGCACTGGGTCCAGAATCCAAGGTTCCTCCATCTGATGGGCTCGAAGAAAGGGGAACCATATCTGCCCAGGCCAGAATGGCGCTATGAGGATTATCATCCTTTCCAGATTCCTGACTTTCTGTAGAAATTTGGGTATCAATGGGGCAGGAGGAAATGCATATAGGAGATCCGGGGGCCAATCATGCATCAGTGCGTCCTTGGGGACACCCCCTAGAGGGGGAAGCAGGGCAAAGTAGCTTCTGCATTTGGCATTCAACGGGGATGCAAATAGATCGCAGCAAGGCTGGCCCCATCTGTGGAAAATCTTTTCCGCCACTTGCGGTTTGAGGGACCACTCGTGAGGTAAGAGGATGGCTCTGCTCAACCTGTCCGCAATGACGTTGGATGACCCCGGGATGTGCGTTGCCACTAGAAAGCGACCCGTGGACTCCGCCCATCGCCAAATTCTCAGGGCCTCTCTGCATAATGGGTAAGACCTGGTTCCCCCTTGTTTATGTACCAGACCACAGACATGTTGTCCGTCTGAACTGCTATTGTTCCCAGAGGTAAGAATGCGTGGAAGTGTTGCAATGCTAGAAACACCGCTCTCAACTCCAGAACATTGATGTGCAGGTTGTACTCCAGATTGGACCATTCCCCTTGGACTGTTCTTCCCTGAAAAAGTCCCCCCACCCTATCAGAGAAGCGTCCGTGGTTACTGTGGCTGTAGGGTTGGGTAGGACAAATGGGCGACCCATTGTGAGATCCTGACTGTCCACCCACCATAGAAGATCCCATTTGCAAGAGTCTGTTATCAATATTTTGTGTGATAAGGGTAGTTGCTGGAATGACCATTGCACGAAGAGCAGCCATTGGAGGACCCTCAGGTGCATTCTGTCCATAGGAACTGCAATTAGAGAAGCCGCCATCATTCCTAGAACCTTTAACACTAGCATGGCTGGGGCTTTTCTGTTCTGAAGAAGAAGCGCAACCTGTTCTCTGAGGGCTGAGGCTCTTACTAGAGGAAGCTTTATCAGAGTTAACCTTGTACCAAATCTGCCCCGATAAATGAGATATGTTGTGAGGGCAATAAGGCAGATTTTTCGAAACTGACTGAGATCCCTAAATGGGAACAAAGGTCGACTGTGTAGTTCCCTGGCCTGTACAAGATGATGCTCAGTGGTGGCAGTAAGGAGCCAGTCGTCTAGATATGGAAACACTCGGAATCCTTGCTGTCTCAAGTGAGATGCCACTACTGCCATGCATTTGGTGAACACCCTGGGGGCTGAGGTGAGACCAAAGGGCAGCGCTCGAAACTGAAAATGACTGGCTCCCAGCCGGAAGCGCAGGTAATCTCTGGACGGCCTGGCCATTTTGATATGGTAGTACGCATCCTCGAAATCTATAGAGCACATCCAATCGTCCTTCTGTAAGAAGGGAAGGATCGACTGTAGCGTGGCTATCCGGAACTTTTCCTTCTTCACGAAGGTGTTGAGTTGGCTGAGATCCAAGATCGGTCTCCAGTCCCCTGCCTTTTTTGGAACTAAAAAGAACCTTGAGTAAGTTCCGGATCCTCTTTGGTCCGCCGGGACTGGCTGGAAGACTCTTTTTTTGGGCAGCTTTGTAATTTCTACGGCTGCTGGATCTCGCAGATGGGGTAGCACATCTGGAAATCTCTTTTGTTGGGGTGGGGTAGACATAAAGGGAATTGTGTATCCTCTGGTAACTATGCTTTTTACCCAAGAATCCGAGGTAAGATTTAGCCAGGCCTGTGGGTATAAAGCCAAGCAACCCCCGACTGCCTCCAGAGCAGGACAGTTGGGCCTCCATTCAGGAGTGCTGGAAGGGCTTCCCAGGGACGGTATCCCTGTCGCCCTGATTTTGCGGACCCCCTCTGCCGCCGGGGCGGTGTCTTCCATTCCTCCCCCCCCTCTGCCTCTGGAGGGGGCATCACCCTGTGTGGCTTGGAAAGATCCCGGAGTCTTACGGAACTACATTTTTCCGCCCCTTTGCCCTTTGGGGTACGGTCTAGTTGGAGCGGAAAAACGGACCCCAACAGCAGACAGGGTCTTCCTTTCATGCTCACACTGAGTTAGAGTATCCTTTACTTTGGGACCAAAGAGAGTAGCACCATCAAAGGGGGCATTAGTAAAGGAAGACTTGAAGGCTTCCGCAAAGGAGCACAGCCGCATCCAGGATTGCCTACGGAGGGCAATCGCTGAAGCTGCAGCTCTACTCGATCCTTCGGCCGCATACGAGATGAGCCTCATGGATGAGTTTGCTATTGAAGTAAGGGTGTTAAGTTGTGCTGTCACCTTATCTTAGACAGCAGCATCTGTGTTACCCTGGAGGGTATCTCCCAGTTCCTTAATGAGATCCCTCTGAAGTCGTGTAAAATGTGTCAAGTAGTTTAGCAAGCGCATGGAAAACGTCGCTGAACTGAAAACGCGCTTCCCATATCTGTCCATAGTCCTAGAATCCTTATTAGGAGGATGAACAGAAGATGACTCAGACATTTCCTTTTTTGTGGCTGCCGCTACCACCATAGCATCGACCGGAACTCCCTTAGTAAGATAAGCCTTATCTTGGGGGGCAGTGACAAAAGTGTTCGGCCTACGAGGTACCGGTTCCACTGTGTCTGGTGCTTCCCACGCCCTTCGAGCAATTAAGTCCATCAATTCATGGAAGGGCGGAGTCACCCAGGAGGTAGAAGGTTGAGCCCCAAAAGCCTTCAGCAACACCGACTCGTCCTCAGTGGGGACCAGGGACTTCCAATCACCCCTCTGTCTCAAGATCTCCAGGATGTCTGCAAATGATACATCCTCAGAGGGGGATCATGAGGACCCCTCTGTCTCATCCAAATCGGTGTCAGACGTTAGAGATTCCTGTGGGGAATCAATGTGCCTCCTCTTGCACAATCTTTTCCTCGGAGCTTCATCAGAGGGGGCTTCTGGTGAAGCAGCCGAGAAACAGGGAACACCCTCTGGGGCTGGCTGAGGCAATGGGACTCTACGCTTGGAGTGGATCGCAGGGGCAGAAACAGAAAGCGGCCCTTTGGGGGAAGGAGAAGACGCCTCCGATGAAGTAGTTGTCTGTTCAGACAATACCTTCCTCATAAGATCGAAAGCCCCTGAGCCCCGGGCCGAGGAATCCTCCGGTTCCGAAGAACGCGGAAGCCTCCTCGACACCGGAACCGTGGGCTCCGACCCAGAGGACGGAGCCGAACCTATCTGCGCCGAGGCCCCGAGAGGGAGAGTCGGAACCGAAAATTCGGTACGACTCTTGGTCCCGGAACCAAGGAGAGATCGTTGGCTCTGTGACTCCCCGACAGGCTCCGAAGGAGTAGAGATCAATGGTGCCAATTGCACAACAGACAGTTTCGGCACCGAGGGCTCCACTATCATCGGTTCCTCTTCTCCCGGCTCCGAAGACTGAATGAGTCTCGAAGGAGGATCTGCTGGAGACACAGGGGGGCCTTCCAGTTTCGACAACAATTGGGACGAAACCGCAATCAGCTTGGACAGAGCCGTGTTTTCCATTAGTTTCTGTACAACACGATCCACGTCGGTATCAGATAATGGTCTGGAAGATCGGGTCGAAGGGGCCGAAGACGGCACCTATCGAAGAATCGACGATGGAGGTAGCTCCGACACCGGTTCCAAGACCTGGGGCTCAATCAAAGGTAAATGTTCGATGCTCGGCCCCGAGGTCTGTGGAACCGGTGAACGAATCCTGGAAGAAGTGCTCGGAGCCGATGACATGGGCTCCGACACCTTCGACGTCTTCAACCCCTTCGAAGACTTAGAAGCCTGGTCAGCCTTCTCCAAGGCCTCTTGGAAGTCAGGCTTAAGTAAGCCCCTGTCAGTCAGCTTCCTGCGCCTCTCTGTCATGACCCTCCCACTAAAGGAATGACAGATGGAGCAATCCTCCTGCAAGTGGAGAGGGCTAAGGCAGTAGATGCAGGAAGCGTGATTGTCAGTGATGGATATTTTTTGTCCACACTGACATCTTTTAAATCCGGATTTGACTTTCTCTGACATGGTAAACACAAATCCAAGTCAACAATCTTATAATAGTTACTATAACAATATTATAGATAAACAATTGGAAAGTTATATATATCTATCTAAAAGGGTTAATAAAAGGGGAAATATTAACAGTAACAGTATATACAACACACTATGCCAACTAACTACTAATAGAAAGAACACTGTCAGAGCCCTGACAGGAACAAGTAGGCCGCAGCCCAATATATATATAAAAATCTCTATATATTTCAAAGGGAATAACTTTCAAAACACACACACACTTTATACTACACTATCTGAAAGGACAATGATAAATTTAGACAAGAAAAAACTCTTATCTGAACGATAAATATAAATTCTCTCTCTGGCCCGAGCTCTCCTCGACCGATCTGTTGCAGCGGCAAACTAGATCTGAGGGATAGCAGGGAGGATCATGGGATATAGTTTGGTCTCAAGCTTCTCTAAGATGCAGAGCTTTGTGATGCGTCCGACTCAGAACCGAGGATCAGCTCCGAACCCGTGTGTAAGAACAAATGGCGAGATTGAACACTTTCACATCAGTAGTTATCTATCCATACCATGCTGCATAGACCTTTCACTGAACACTGCAATCATGCACACAGAGTATCCACACAAGGAATTGTACAGTGGCTGTACTAACAAAATCCTTAGGGTTAAAACTGAACCAAGCCAGCCTTGAAAGTCCAAAAGGCTATCAATGCAGTCTGTCAAACCTCACAACTTCCTTGTCAATACTAATTCCATTGGAATCATGTCAACTCATCAAATGGCTTTCACTCAAATGTACTTTGGTTGAGAAAGGGAAAAAAAAGCCGAAAACCTCTTCCACTGGTCATAAAAGCAGCTTTTTTTTGTATGGAGAGATACCCGCCATATGCCCAAACTGTATAAACCTAAACTTCGAGGTCGCACAACAATGGGCAAAACTGCAACCTCAAAGGTCAGCAAAAAGTTGTTTTCGGCTGTAATACCTCAACCGAACAGCATTTAAATAAAAAACATTTGATGGACTGACAGGTTCCAGTTTCATATATACTGACATCACATTATCATGAAGAAAGGGAAAGATTCGAATCTCTGGAGAACTGCGCCACCTAATGCATGGCAAAACTCAATCAGACAGAGCCCCACAAGTTTAAACACTTGATTATAGGACACTCACTGACATATTTTTGCAGGTCCATAGAAGGGTAGCAGGTATGCTACTCCCCCCCACACACACACATACACACACACAATGAACTGTACAAGAAATTCATGATAACATCATGCCTACTTGAGGCCAAAATTAGGGGCATCTCAATGTGGTTATTTATTTACTTATTTGCTTACCACTTGTTCACTGAGGAAGTACACTGATCCAAAGAAAAGGATTAAGTGTCAATCTGACATGGTCACTCTTCATCATACTGGAGATCTTCCTTTTAGTTAGGCAAAAGGATATGATGAGACTACTGAATGTGCCAAAAAGCATGGGAAAAGATGTCGACCATTTTAAGATCTTGTTATCCCTTCCCCATGATAATAACCCTCCAGAATTAACACAGATCATGATAACATTATTTTTAATATAACAAAAAAAATTAGCCAAAATATGAGTCACTCAAAATCCTACCATAATATATAAATGCTCTTATTTTTGGGATGATGATGACAGCACTAAGCAATCTCATGGCTGCCTGAATGACAGCCCCCCACGGAACAGTGCTTGCCTTGGCCAAGGGTGGAATCCCAAGAATAGGGGACTGAATGGGTGCTCTCTGATCAAAGGAAGGCTTGACAGTTGGCAGGTACAGCGGCCAAAATCAAGGGAAAAAAAAGTCCTTCTGCCTCCCTTCATACGACACCTACATATTAAGCTAGTCAGACACAAAGAATACAATGTCACACACACTGGATTCAGTGCCTCACATTTTAGGATCAGTTTAGGATAAGAGGTAAAGTCAGCCAGAATGCTTTGCATCCTATTGTTTTCAACTCTTTGTCTGGGTAAGACAAGTACTTAGGACATTTTCAGTATTCACTCTGTCTGTTTTAAGTCCCTTCAAATTCTGAAAATGAAAAATACAGAACATAAAAAACACATCTGAAGTAAAAGTGGCTATGCTAAATTTAGAAGTCTTAACAATAAAAATGACTTGGGTGACAAAGAAGAGAAGTTGTATTCCTAGATAATATTTACATCTGGGCTATTACTGAAACTTGATTTAAAGACTAAAAGGCATATGAGGAATTCTGATTTTACTGTAACAGATTTAATGAGGCAAATTATTGTGTTTCAATATTTGTAAAAGAAAACTTAAAACTCAGAATAAAGGGAACCAGCCATGGACCGGAAACTGCCTGTACAATAATAAATATAAGTAGTAGTAAATATATTACGAAGTAACCTGGAGTATATCACCTATGCCTCCAAGATAATGAAGATTTCCATTCTAAATACAAAACTGAAAACATCAGTAAAAATATAATCATTACTGGGATATGACCTACCCAAACAACATTATCAAATAAATATGATCAAATATTAATTGGCTATGTCAATAAAAAGAATTTCTAACCAAAATGATTTGATACAAACAGTAAGAAATACAGTTAGTGGATTTTAATTTTTCAGATATCATACTAACCATTTTGCGATCGTGTTACCCCTTACACATAATAACCCTCCAGAATTAACACAGATCATTATAACATTATTTTTAATATAACAAGCAATTCAGTCAAAAGGTAAGTCACTCAAAATATTATTAACTGAAACTATGAGACGATAAATGACATACTTATGAAAACAGCCTAGTTGCTGTCTTCACTGACCAACTAAATCAGCCCTGAATATGGGGTCTGCATACCGCAAGAGGACAAGTCTCTTCTGTCAAACCTCCATGTTAGGTACTGCATTCCCCACATGTCCTACTACTTATGTGTACTGACATCACACTTTCATGAAGAAATGAAAGATTCTACTCTCTGGAGAACTGTTCCACCTAATGCATGGCAAAACTCAATCAGGAAAAGCCCAGCTAGTTTCCACACTTGATAACTGAGACAGTCACTGATATCAATTTGCAGATCCACAGAAGGTTTCCAGGCATGCTGTAAAGGGGACCACTGAGGAGCCTATTCCAGTTTCCTAACTTCCCAGAGAGCCGTCAACATGCCTTGCTCAGAATCACACAGCAGGCAAACAGACTTGAACCCTGGACTACAGGAAGCAGCTCATTAACAGTTCACAGCATTAATCCCTGTTGCTAACTGAAAGAAAATCTACTACATATCTTTCAATCAGTTGCCCACTGAATAAATGGACTGCACCCATTTTTATAAGATTATCATGTGCACTGGTAAGCCAGCTCTGGTGGAGTAGAGGGATAAAGCTCAGACTACAGCCCAAATGACCAGAATTTGATTACCTGCTGGTTTCCTGCACAGGTGCCTATTAAGGTGACTTTAGAAGAATGGAAGAGTGTGTGGCTTGCTCATGATGGAGGAAAGGAGGTAACTAAGGCTCAGCACTTGTGAGACACCTAGTGGGATCAGCAGGTGTTGAACCACTGGAGCATGGGCCTGTGAAATTCCACTGCCACTGTGCATCTGCATAGTGGAGGGAGCATGAAATGGCAAACCCCCTACAGAAAGACAGCAGTAGCAATGCTCAAAAAGCTGTTGTAAGGTGGGGGTGCTCCTCAGCAGATGATAGGTAGTTCCACAGAACCAGCAAGCTGGCCTGCTTCCTACCACCTGATTCTTGTTGTGGGAAATTAACAGACCAATTGGGCTACCTGGCCAGGGGTGAATCCCTAGCCCAGGAATTGCCATCTCTCGAGGAGAGGCCCTGCTAAGGTTAAAAAAAAAAAAAAAGAAAACAAACAAATATGCACATTAGCTCTGAAAAGACATAAATATGCACGTACATTAAAATATATATATATGTATGCAACTAAATTAATAAAAAACTTTTTGGTAATCAATCAAATTTGGCATTGTAAGATATATAACAGAAAAAACAGCACCTAATTAAAAATAAACATTACCCTAGTTGTAAAACATGAAAGGATTAAATAAACTGTGAACTGCGGTTTATCTTATCCAGTCTTCCAGATTTAACTGTGAACTCAGTCTGTATCAAGGTTAGTTTTGACTGCATCAGAAAAATTATATGGAGGGGGCGTGGCCAAGGATGAACACAGGATAGCAGCAGATTTCTTCAGCTCCACCAATTTCATTACACTGACAGGAATTATTTACTTAAAAAATTAATTTTTGAAGTAATTTTCTTTCTAAATATGTTTGTTTTATATAGTTCTTGAACTATATCTAAAAAAGAAAGGAAATCTTAACAATATTCCTGTCAGAAATCACTTTGGAAATTTTCCTGTCAGTTTATCAGTCTGAAATGAGTTCCAGTAAGACAAATTCTCAAGACTCCAGCATCAAGAAAGAACTTCAGTCTCTGATAATTATAATCCAGCAACTTACTGCTAAGATGGATAAAATGGATACTAAAATAGACACCTTCATAGAAAAACTACAAAACAAATAGACTTGTTACATATAGACCTGCAACAACAGAAGATCCAGATGACAGGCATAGAAGAAGCTGTGAATGACATGGAAAATAGAATACAAGAAGAGGAAATCAACATTGAGTTTCTGCTGAAACAAAATACACATTTACAAACAAAGCTGGATGACCTGGAAAATAGATCTAGGCGCAATAACATTAGGATTTTTGGACTGCCAGAAAATATTGAAGGTAACAATATTACTTCTTTTTAACAACATGGCTCCCTAAAACTTTAGACTTACCAGAAGCATTCTCTTTTGGTATCGAAGAGCACATAGATCTATAGCTAATACTAACTCTAACAAAAACTATCCTAGATCAGTTATAGTTAGATTTCTATCATCTTTTGATAAAGAGATGGTTCTTAAATCTGCTTGGGCTAAAGCTCCTGTTAAGATTAATGAGACAACTGTGCGTTTTGACAATGACTATTCTTCCATGGTAATAGCTAAAAGAAAAGTTTTTCTGCCACTAATAAGGGAGCTTAAAAAAGCACAGTTTAAAACATACCTTCTGTTTCCTGCCAAGCTTAAAATCTTCCTTCCTGATGGTCCTAAAATTTTCGATGACTTAGACTCTGCTTTACTGTTTATCAAAAAAAATAAGATTTTGGATAAAATAGAAGAAATGGAATGGGCTAGTCCTTCATTAAAGAGACTGGCAACTGAAACTTCGTGGAAGACTTCAGAGAAGAAGAAGAGACTAAAAACAAATGATTTGTTCTATGTTTTTTTCTCTCATCATTTTATTTCATTATTAATCTTTTAAATATAGTTCCTGCATTTCCAAGAAGCAACAAATATTTTGAAAAAGATTTATTCAAAGTTATTCTCTGTGTGCAAAGAAATGTTTTGTTTCATAACTAGTCAAAATACCTGGAGATTTAATGGCAAGTTGTGATTCAACTGGTTTCTCTTTCTGAAAAGAAGAAATAAGGTCAGTAATTTGATACATTTTTTTTCTCTCTTTTTTTTTCCTCTTCTTTTCTTTGTTTAAACAATGACATTCTATTTAGATTATGTAGTGGGTAAAGGGTGGGGGA
Source organism: Protopterus annectens (assembly GCF_019279795.1). Taxonomy (NCBI): domain Eukaryota; kingdom Metazoa; phylum Chordata; order Ceratodontiformes; family Protopteridae; genus Protopterus; species Protopterus annectens. The sequence goes on along the minus strand of NC_056732.1, from coordinate 1,529,175,416 downwards.
GGGCAGGGAGAGAAGAGTAATGAAAATATGATTAATAGAATAATAACATATTTATTCCTTGTAAAAAGTTTATATGTTCTTCAAATGCTATTCCTAATTATACTTTCTTGATTACACTGCTTATGCTTGTTTGTAAATAATCTGTCATGCTTTAACTAATAATAATTAGAACTAAATAATAGTAAATAATATGTTTTATTTTTAACTCTATTAATATAAACAGTAAGTAATATTCCATTGTATATACTTCTTATAGATTTCTCTTACATTTTTTATTTCTGCCTCACATCCTTCTACTTTCTACTCTTTTTTACTTTTCTTTATTAATATATATAAATGCTTTTGATCATATAGACACAGTAAATAATAAGATTTGCATAAAAATTGAGTTGGGACAAAAATATTGAGTTTTATTACTTATTAATAATTTTGGGCTTAATTTCACTTACATAGAAGCTGTAATAACCTGTAAAATACATTGTGAAGGTTTTGTCATGTTTAGATGCATTTACACTGCTAAATGAATGTTTGTCACTAGTTTTTAATAAGTTTCCCGCCAAAATGTTAAGAGGGACAATCTGGGATGTGGGCTGTCTCATGCACAGTGTCCATGAGCTACTTCAAAAGCTTCAACTCTCAGAATTCTCACAGAGAAGCTGAAAGCAGATAGTCTCACCTTTGACCTAGATATCACACTGACACATCAGAGATTCAGGGATGACACTCTACCAAGAAATAGAAATGATACAAATGCGACTATGTGAAGGAAAATGAACTCTTTAACATCTAAATGTGAGTTATTTTATATAATTACTTAAATATCTATGTTATAATTCATAAAATATGTCAGTTATGAATTTAAATGATACAGTTTCTTGTAGTAAGTAAATGTCTTATTTTAGAAGGCATAGAAAATGAAACATTTATTCAAGTGTTTTTGAAAATCTACTTAACAGCAGCTTAATAATCTGTGTTAAAAGCTTGTGTTCCAAACATATACATCACTATAACTCATTTAATTCATCTGATTGACAAGCATAAATAATTTTAGAACTCTATACTGGAAGAAATTGTCATGTGATATATTTTAAAGTAGTAGTATAGCATGGTTGTAAAATCTGGTTACTAAAATGTGTTTGCTGTGCATTATTTTGTATAAAGCAGACAGATTTATTGTAGGGACAGCAAGTAAGATAATGCTAAGTAAGGACACAACTCAGTGAGATCAGAGATATATATATATATATATGTGTGTGTGTGTGTGTGTGTGTGTGTGTGTGTGTGTGTGTGTGTGTGTGTGTGTGTGTGTGTGTGTATGTGTGTGTGTGTGTGTGTGTGTGTGTGTGTGTGTGTGTATGCATATGTATATATATATATATATATATATATATATATATATGTATATGTGTGTGTGTGTGTGTGTGTGTGTATGTATATATGTATATAAGTGTTTCTGAGAATCTGTATAACTATGCAGTATGATTTATAACAATTTCTATGAATACAATATTTTATTCTATTGACAATAATGAGTTTGAGTAAATGCTCATATACAAGCAATTCAAGGTTTTTGGAAGCCGTTAATTGCATTTACATGACAGAAAATAGATGCATCTTAATATATGTAATGTCTGAATCATATTAGCCAAAGTTTTTGATTTAAATGAATGTTAGAACTTATTTTTCTCTCCTCTTGATTTCTAACATCAAGATTATTTGAATGCTATTTGAACGCAAGTGTTTTATATTACATGGATGTATATAGTAGTATGAACAGTTTTTAAAAAAAAAAAAAAAAAGGGTTCATTTTAGTTTATATGATGCTGTTTTACCAAATGTACAGTCTTGTCTTGCTAGATAATTGAATTGAAAACTGTTAACCTCAGTTAAATATAACTAGTATTAAATTGATAAGGTGGTAGCTGAGGTACTGCTGCTTAGGGTAGGGGGTTAACTTGAGTGGTAAATACTACTCTAAGTTGGAGTTTATAACTCCAGGCTGGATGCAAGGTTTAATCCTTACATTATTTTCACTTGTTCATTGTTATTTGTATATAGTTTTGACATCCACAATATATTTTGTACATTCATTGTCACTACAAACAAAACTGAATCTTATATGAAATCCCATAAGAGATTCAATAAATACAGCTATATTTAAAGGTACACCAAAAGGAGGAGATGTAACATTACTTATCATGTTATTTGTTATTTTGATCATAAGATTCTTAAGTTTTAAAAATGCCAAATGACATCTTTAAAAGGAATTTCTTTAAACATTAATGGATTGAATAATCCATGTAAAAGGGCAAGCCTAATAAGATACATTAATTTACATAAGGCCAACTTAGTCTTCCTGCAAGAAACCCATATCTTGAAAAAAGATATTGATAAACTAGCCACAAACAAATATACAGTATTGGTTAGTTCAGAGCACACTCAGAAAAAAGAGGAGTGGCTATTTTATGGAATAAAAGTATGCCCATTCCTAAAACCATTAAGTCTTATCAGGATGACAAAGGAATGTTTTGTATGGTTACAATACAAATTAATGGGAAGACTTACACTTTAATTAATGTATATTGGATACCTGGAATTGGTATTAATACAGTGAAACATCATCTTGATAAGATCATATCATTTTCTATAGGAGATATTATTTTAGCTGGTGACTTTAATTGTATACTACATGAAAGTGATACTACCACTATAGGGAAAAGAAGAATTACATCTAATGCAAAACATTTAAATGATTTTGCTAATTCTTATCATTTGAATGATATTAATAATCAGATAGATTCAAAATCATTACCATACACCTTTTTTCTAACAGATACAAAACTTATTCAAAAATAGATAGGGTCTTTATTTCTAACCAGATGGTAACAGATTTAATTAATTCCAAAATCATTTCATGTCCTATATCTGATCATAATTCAATTGTTTTGAATTCATGATAAAAAATACTCATAATGTTCAGATCAAAAGGATACCAGCATACTTAACTCAACTAAAAGACTATAAAGAATATATACTTTCAGAAGTAAAACATTTTTTAGACATAAATAATACTCATGAAGTCTCCATTGTTTATGTTTGGGATGCCTTAAAATCATATATATATGGACAAAGTATCAGATGGTATAATAATAAAAGGAAATCTTGGGATAAGCAATTGTTAGATATTCAAAGTAAATTAGACTCCTATAAACATAATAATAAAGAAAATATTATAGACAAGAAAGTTATTGAAGAAATAAACAAACTAAATGAGAAATACAAAGAAATTTTAACTCATAAAGTTAAAATAACTTTAGAGAAATACAAGTTTTGTCTTATTCAATAAGCCCCAAATACTTACATAGACTTAAAAATAAAACAAAAGGTTGAATAAACAAAACCATATCAAAGAAATCTTTTCTCTAAGGAAAAGAAGAATGTTTCTAGTATACCAGAAATACTAGATGAATTTAGAAATCACTTTCACAAAATTAACCATAATAACATTAACATGGAACCTAAAGATAAAATAAAGGAGTTTATAACCACAAACATGAATAAAAAGCTTAATAAACAACAGATTAAACTATTGGACAAAAGTATTTCATATACAGAGGTTATCACACAAATAAATAAGCTTAAATCAAACAAAGCACCGGGTAATTATGGTATTATACCAGAGATATATAAAATCCTTTCTAAAAGTACATATTCATTAATACATAAGGTTTTTATTTTGGCCCAAACTGAGTTAATAACCCCCCCATCTTGGCAATATACATTTATTTCGCCAATTCTAAAACCTAATAAAGATCCAACTAGATGTTCTTCATATCGGCCCATCTCATTACTTAATGTTGATTATAAAATGTTTATGAGTATCTTTGCTGATAGATTGAAGACAATCATTCCCGCATTATAGATATAGATCAGACAGGCTTCATTGTAAATAGAAATACTTTTGATAATATAAGAAGAACTTTAACATTAATAGATTTTGCAAATAGGAAAAAGAAAGATTTAACACTTATTAGTCTTGATAAAAGTTCAGCATTTGATTCAGTAAGTTGGGACTATCTGTTTACCTTAATGAAGTGCACAAACTTCTCAGATGCATTTGTAAATCTAATTGAGCATTTATACAAAGGAACGTTGGCTTATATTAAGGTAGGAACATATGTTTCACAAAAAATACCCATTCTTAAAGGTACAAAACAAGGATGTCCACTGTCTCCACTATTATTCACTTTAGTAATGGAGCCTTGGGCTAATTTGATCAGAAACAGTACTGACATAGAGGGTTTTGAAATAGATAAAAATACAACATCCAAAATTCAACTTTTTCAGATGATGTTCTAATTACATCAGCAGGATCTAATTCTTCTATGCAGTCTCTATTTGATAACATAATGAATTTTAAAAGTATTTCTGGTTTAATATTCAATGAAGAAAAAACTAAAATACTACCTATATATACACGAAAAAATATTCTCATTAGTGATTTTACTAAATATGTACCCAATTCAGGTCAGATAACTTATTTAGGTATATTACTATCTAAAGATATTAAATCTATTATATATAATAATTATAATACCTGTTTTCTTAATATACAAAATCTTTTTAATACCTGGAATAATATGTTTTTTACTATGGAGGAGAGACTTATAATTATTAAAATGATAATATTCCCCAAGATTTTATACTTAATACAATCAATAATACTTCCACCTACAAAAATAATTATCAAGAAACTGAATACACTAATGTTAAATTTCCTATGGGCACCTAATAGACCTAGAATTGCATTAAAGAAACATACTAATAGCTGGTCTCAAGGGGGTATTTCTTTTCCAGACTTTAATTTATATACTATCTCTTCTATTGTAAAAGTTATTACTTTATTAATAGATCAGTCATATGTCGCAAAATGGAAAGATTATTGGGAGCTAATTAGTATGCACTTTATGAAAATCTCCTTAACACATAAAAATATGATTGTAAATAACTCCATGTTATGGTTACTAAAGGAATTTTGTACTTCACCTATTACACCTAAACATATGGTTTGTTACCCATTAAATATTATTATTAGTTATCGTAACTTTATATTCATGCACCCTAAGTATAGGGAATGGAATTTTATTGTATTCCCTATAATGTATACTCAGGGTATGCTTTTGTCATCTACTTCTGAAGGAACTCATTTAGCTATAGATATTGATCTAAAGTACTGGTATCAGTTGATATCTGATAATAAAGTTAAAAATCTAGATTTTTTAAAACAAGAATTTGATCTAAGAGAAACTTGCTGGTTAGAGGTTCAGACCTTTAGACAACATCTCATTAATAAAATAGATCTAATGTCTATAACAGTTAAAGAATCTATTCCAACACTGATTGATTACTTGATATTAAATTTACAACAAAGTTTCTGATAAAGGTAAACTTTCATACATACATAAAATTATCAGACAAGAAACTTTTTACAGTGTAGATTCATACTGGAATTATTTCACTTCTATTAATGGGGACCCACCAAATCAACAAGATAAACAATATATATTGGAATCTGCTTATAGAACTACGCCTTCCATTGTCTGGAGACTTTATACATGGAAATTTTACATAGATCTTCTTATACACCTTTGATGATGAATAAAATAAATAATAAAGATAATTTATGTAAGAGATGTAATGTAGAAATTAATGCTGACTGGGCTCATATGTTTTATGACTGTATAAAATTGAAAGAATACTGGAAGTCAATTAATGAATTTTTGCAGGCTCTTTTTACAGATAATTTCATTATTTCTAAATCTCTTATATTATTCAACACACCTGTACCTCAAAGTGTTAAAAAGGTTAAGCTTCCCTTGTTATGGTCTATTCTAGCAGTGGCTAGGAAAATAACTAGAAATTGGATTTCAGATACACCTCCTTCGTTCAATGAATTTAAAAATGTTATGAATATAGTGTGCCATATGGAAATAAACACAATTAGGACAAGAACAAATAGAAAAACATCTTATTATATTGTATGGGATAATTTACAAAATTTGTTAAAAAAATTTTAATTTCAATAGCATGGTATTTTAGTTTAATTAATTGATCTGATTTGTAGTGGATGTCTTTGTAAATACTTTAGTTGTTTTGTTGAATGTTATAATAATACCTATTTTTAATTACTTGTATAAAATTGTTATGATATTTCTCTTATATGTTAAAACAATAAACCTGTTTTGAAAAAAAAAGAAAAATTATATGGAAAATTGTAAATGTAACATGTCACCAAAGAACTATGAAATCATAACCCAGCTGCAGCACACTGCAAACACCTGTAGAAAAATGTACGCAAAAATCACGAAAAGTACAGAAACACATCTTTGTTTTACTGACACAAAGAGGTAAATCCATTATAAAACTAAGGACATGACAACTGTTGACACAAATCAATTTAATAGTCAAGCTCTCTGGTACCAAACAATATACTTGCTGATTTCTTGAACATGACCACAGAAATACAAACTAACACCCTAACAATCATGTGAAACACAATGGTAGTATGTAATGTGTCCCTAATGTATGGCAGCAGTTCCAAAATGGAGGGATCACATTAGCCAGTGGAGGAAGCCACAATGTTACTTACCAGAAACAAAACTTGGGGCCTGCTTCAGTCAGACATGAAACAGTAAGAAGTTATGTACTCACCATAACATTCCATGTTTGTTGTCCATAATCTCACCTTCATTCTTACTTGCTGGTTGGATTTGGAACAGAGCATTGGTTCTGACTCAGCCTATTACTAAAGCTCAAGAGCTTCCACTGGAGTGAGGCTATATCCTGTCCTATCATGCTTAGGGAAGATAACCCATATCTTGTTTGCAAAATAGTAACACATTTGAAATCATATACAAAAAACTCAATGGTAACAGTCATTTGGCTATGTCTCAAGAGGCAAGAAGGGAAGCAGAGAACACAATTTACAACCAATAAAAATTTCCTCTCGATCCTCCAGGAGCAAAGGTTGGGGGAAATAGGGTGGGAAGCAAGAACGAAGATGACATGGAACGTTATGGTGAGTACATAACTTCTTAATGTTATGTTGTCCTATCTCACCTTCATTCTTGCTGGTTGGGACAGCGTCCCTAGCACCTTCTTTCTTGGGTGGCTTAAGGGAATAAACTCTTCAGAACAGTGGAACCAAAGGAAGCCCTGTTTCGGGAGGCCACATCTACTTTCTAATGAGTGATAAAGGTATGAGGTTTGACCCATGTGGCTGCAGCACAGATTGAGTCCATAGGTAATCTGGCCTGAAAGGCAGTCGAAGTGGACATAGCTGTTGTTGAGTGTCCTCTAATCTTTCCTGGCAGTTGTTTATGTTGAGAATTATATGCTTGAGTGATAGTGTCACAGTAAGCCATTTTGATAAGGTAACTTTTGATATTGGTGCACCTTACCTGTTATCTGAGAAGGAAATGAATAACTGGTCAGATTTTCTAAATTCCTTTGTTCTATGCAAGTAGATGCATAACTGCCTGTGGACATCCAATTGGTGTAGCGAATATTCTGCCTTGTTGCCACAGTTTGGAAAGAAAACAGGCAGGTCAATGGATTGATTCAAGTTAATCTCAGAACATACTTTGGTAAGGAATGAAGGATTTGTTCTAAAAGAGACTGTCCTTGCGAAAAACTAAATATGGAGGGTGTATGGACATAGCTTGAAGTTCTGAAACCCTCCTGGCTGAAGTAATGGCTACCCGAAAGGCTGTTTTCCAGGTTAGAAATTTTAGTTGGCAAGAGGAAGCTGGTTCATATGGTGAGAGAATCAGAGTAGACAGTACCAAATTGAGGTCCCAAGGAGGTGGTGTTTCCCTTACTGGAGACCTTAGTAAAAATGTACCTCTCAGGAAAGCTATGCACAATCTGAGAGACATTATTTTTGATCCCATGTCTCCTATGTGGTAGTTAGATATGGCTGCTAATTGCACTCGTATGGTAGCGGCTGCTGTGCCATCGTTAAAAATTTCTGCTAAGAAATCTAAAATTGTACTTATGAGGGCTGTGAAGGTGACTATGTGATTCTTAGAAGCAGAACAAGAAAACCTTTTCCATTTGCTAGCATAAAGCTTTCTAGTTGTTGTCTTATGAGATGAAAATAGAATGTGTCTCACTGCAAGGGGTATGTCTGGAAGCCTGGCTAAGACCTGGAGTGGAGCAGCCAAGCTGTCAGTTTTAGGGTTTGGATAGAGGGGCGGAGTGCTCCTGACTGATGAGTCAGAAGATCTGGTACTGGGTTCAGAATCCACTGCTCTTCTCGGAGATGGGGCCATAGGAAAGGAAACCAGATTTGAAGAGGCCAGTATGGAGCGATGAGTATTAACATGCAACTCAACGATCTGGCTTTCTGTAAAACTTAGGGGATTAGAGGAAACGAGGGAAAGGCATAAAGGAGTCCCGGAGGCCAATCAGGAAGGAGTGCATCCCTTGGTGTCTAGAGCAAGGTAGCTGCTACATTTGGTGTTCATGGAAGTGGAAAACAGGTCGCAGCAAGGCTGGCCCCACTTGCAAAAAATCTGGTTCGCAATTTCCTGTTTTAGGGACCACTCGTGAGGCATTAGAATTGCTCTGCTCAATTTGTCTGCTATCATGCTGGATTTCCCCGGAATATGAGCTGCAATCAGAAAACATTGAGAAGAGACTGCCCACTGCTATACTCTTTGAGCCTCTCGACACAGGGGGTAGGATCTGATTCTGCCTTGTTTGTTGATACATACTGTCTGTCTGTATTGCAATCGTACCTGGTGGAAGAGAGTTCTGGAATGCCTCCAACACCAGAAGTACTGGTCTCATCTCTAGGACATTGATGTGCAAATGATACTCGTGTTCCTGCCACGTTCCTTGGACGGTCTTCCTCAGATAATGCCCCCTCCACCCTATCCGGGAGATGTCCGTGGTCACTGTGGCTACTGGTTGAGGGTGAGTGAATGGCCTGCCTAGAGTTACCTGCGTGGATTGAAGCCACCAGTGTAGGTCTTTCTTGCAGGAGTTTGTAATGAAGTCTTGTGGGACATGGGTAACTCCTGCATGGACCATTGACGTGCCAGGGGTACTAATGTTATAGCAGCTGCCATGGTGCCCAAGACCTTTAGAACAAACTTTGCCTGTACTTTCTTTTTCGAGAGCAAGATGGACACTTGATGGCACAGTGTTTATACCCTGTCGTGAGGCAGTTTTGCTACCATGTCTTTTGTGTTTAAGTCTGCTCCTATGAACGTAATATGCTGTGATAGGAACAAGGCAGATTTTTCAAAATTTATGGTAATGCCCAGTTCCGAGCAAAGATGAACGGTGGTGTCTCTTGGCTTGGTTAGTAGATGCTCGGTGGTGGCAGTCAGGAGCCAGTCATCTAAATATGGAAACACCCAGAATCCTAGATGCCTCGGGTGAGCCATGACTAGTGCCATGCATTTGGTAAACACTCTGGGGGCTGTAGTAAGACCAAAGGGCAGAGCCAGGAATTGGTAATGACTGGCTCTCAACCAGAAGCATTGATGTCTCCTGGATTACCTGTCCATTTTTATATGGTAGTACGCATCCTGAAGATCGATTGAGTACATCCAATTGTCTTGTTCCAGAAAAGGGAGTATAGACTGCAGTGTCACCATCTGGAACTTTGCTTTTTTTACAAACTTGTTCTGCCTGCTGAGATCCAAGATGGGTCTCCAGTCCCCTTTTTTTTTTGGAACTTAAAAGAACCTTGAGTAAGTTCCGGATCTGGTTTGGTCTGCGGGAATTTCTTGGATGACTCTTTTTTTTTTTTTTTAAGCAGCCTTTGTATCTCTAGGGTTGCTTGATCCCGCTGATAGGGTGGAATGTTTGGGACTGATCTTGTTTTTGGGGGTGGGGTGGAGAAGGGTATGTTGTATCCCATGGATATTATTGAGTGATGTTTAGCCAGGCTTTTGGATACAGTGATAGTCTACCTCCAACTGCCTCCAGAGGTGGACAGATGGGCCTCTTTTCAGGAGCGCTGGAAGGGTCTGCCAGAGAACGTATCTCTGTTGCCCTGATTTTGTGGACCCCCTCAGCTGCGAGGTTGGTGTCTTCCATTGTTATTTCTCCCTCTGCTTCTGGGGATAGATTCACCACGTGCATCTGGCGAAGCTCTTTCGGCTTTATGGAACCACATTTTTCCGCCCTTCTGGCCTTTGGAATAAGGCCTGGTAGGGAGGGGAAAATGTACTCCCACGGCAGACAGAGTTTTACCTTCTTGTTCACACCTGGTCAGTGTCTCTAACTTCTGGCCCAAACAAGAACGAGCCGTCAAAAGCAGCATTAGTGAAGGAAGATGAAGGGCTCAGAAAACTCACAAAGGCACATCCAGGAATGCCTCCACAGAGCGATTTCCTGTACCACATGCCCTACTCGCCCCATCAGCTGCATAAGAAATGAGCCACATAGAGGAGTTGACTACTGAATTTAAGATAGCAAGCTGGGTGGTCACCTTGTCTGGAACCCCTCCAGTTGTGGAACCTTGGAGAGTAGCACCTAGCTCCTTTAGGAGATCCCTCTGAAGTCTGGTAAAATGGGTCAAATAGTTAAGTGATCTGATTGTAAAAGCTGCTGACGAGAACGTACACTTCCCATACCTGTCCATCATTCGAGATTCCTTATTTGGCGGATGGACAGATGAAGAAGTCTCAGCTAACTCCTTTTTGGTGGCCGTCACCACCACCATAACATCTACTGGGACACCTTTGGTTACGAAGTCTTTGTCCGACGGTGCAATTATATATTTGTTGGGCTTCCTCGGAACAGGTTCCACGGATTCTAGAGGGCCCCATGCCTTTAGACTAATAATGTTCAGAAGCTGGTCAAAGGGCGGAGACACCCAAGAGGTGGAGGGTCGAGAATGAAATGCCTCCAGGTACACGAACTCATCTTCAGAAGGGGTAAGGGTCTTCCAGCCACCTCTCTGCTTCAGGATCTCTAGGATGTCTGAGAAGGAGACATCCTCAGAGGGTGACCGTGTGGACCCTTCTAAATCATCTAAGTCCATATCTGAAGTGACAGACTCCTCAGGGGAGTCTAGAGGTTTCCTCTAACCTGTTCTCTTCCAAGGGACCTCCCAAGAGGGGTCCTCCGGGGAGGTTTCGGAAGAGAGTGACTCACCCAATGGGGCATCCTGGGCCATAGGTTCTCTGCACCTGGGGGGAGGGATAGTAGATAGGCAGATACTGGCACTTTTGGGGGAAGAGTGCTTGGATCTGAGAGTGGAGCCGTTAGGGGTGACAGCACACTCATCACCTTGAAGGTACCATGACCCAGGTCCGAGGGAGCCTCCGGCTCCAAAGAGCCAGGAAACTCCTCCTATAGCAAGGAGGTGGGCTCAGAGGCTGATGTAGGCACCAAACTCACCTGCACCGATGCTCCAAGAGGCAGATTCAGATCCAACAATGGTCCGATCCAACTCTTCTCCACGGACTCGACAGGGGAACATCAGCTCCCAGACCCATCAACAGAAGATGGTACCAAAGAGGTTGGAGCAGAAGTTGTGACTGAAAACCCTGGGGTGAGCCGCAGACCAGACGGTTGCACGAAGAACACATCCAAGCACTCTGGCTCCCAAACTACTCAGGTCAGAGGAGGAATAGATGAAGGGACAGTAGAAGATATTGGTTCCAATTACTTTTGGGCTGGATTTGAAAGGATCTTCACCACAGCCAGAGTCCGAAGCAACCTCTTGACCACCCGCTCCACGTTGTCATCTGGAGGACCGAGAGGACGGGGCTGAGGACTTTACACTACCAGCCACTGACTGTAAAATAGGTGACTGAGGAACTGAGGAGACTGGCTCCGTACATGGCTCTAGTCGGTTCAGACGAAACTGGTGGAACCGAAAGAGTAGTATTTTTGGGCTCGAAAGCATTCGGGTCTGAAGTCGTATCCTTGGATAGCTTTTTAGCCAGCTCAGAAGCAGGAGCAGAAGAAGAAGCTCTTTTTGTTGACTTGTCAGACTTTGGGGATTGAGATGATTTGGAAGATGTCTGGTTCCTTTTTAGTGCCTCAGCAAAAGGAAGCAATCCCTTGATCATAAATGTATTTCTACTTTCCTGCAGTACCCTAAGAAATGAATCCATGACAAATAGAACATGAGTCTTGAAGGTGTACCACATCCAGACAGTGACCTAGTCAACTAGTCTGCCCGTCGGTTAGAGACATTTTCTGAGAACAGGAATCACACCTTTTGAAGCCTGACTGCTTCACTGCTTTTCCTTCCTTAGACATAGTGAAAAACAACCACAAACACTGCCCAGGAAGCCAGGTTAATGATAGTGATAACAAGGCTAGCAAAAAACTATCAAACTATTAAACACACCACACTATAAAAAGGCAACTATATATCTGCTACTCTACTTTTTTTTTTTTTTTAAATAGTCACACAGGGAAGAGAAATGGGCTAGAGGAGAGGTCTCTAACTAAATGGGCTAGAGGAGAGGTCTCTAACTAAAATGACGATCTCCTCTACCCTGAGGTGACGTCTCTAACTAAACGACAAAACCTCTTACTAAGGGATGGAATTGGAAGAAAAAGATGCCCTCTAATTTAAACAGGCTACAGAAGGAAGAAGAAAGATGAACCCTCTAACTTAAACAGGTTTGTTAAGGGTAACACAAAGTTTTAAAGGCTGGGATATGGAGTTCTAGGCCTAACAAAAATGCTGGCCAACCACAACAAAACACAACAAGCAAAAAACTTGGGAATTCACCACAAGCTTAGACCTAAAAACACTGTCAACTAACAAAGACAACAATATTTATGCCAATTATTTAGGAAAAAAACAGAATAATATTCAAAAAGTATTTCACTTAGCCTGAGCCTAGTGAGAAGTACCCGATCTAGTTCAGTGGCAAACGAGATCTGGGTTATCTTCCCTAAGCATGATGGGATAGGGTATAGCCTCGAGCAAGTGGAAGCTCTCGAGATTTAGTAGTAGGCCGAGTTGGAACCAATGCTCTGTTCCGAACCCAACCAGCAAGAAAAAATGACGACGAGATAGGACAACATAACATTATAGGTTTGTTAAGGGAACAGCCTTCCTTCAGAATCTTATGGTTTTCTTTGGAGCAATAACAGCAGAATGGGTGAAGGACTGATACATGCTGCTTGCATTGAGCTTGTCAGATAATTCAACACTATTCAACATAAGGGGAAAAAATTGAAAAAATAAACACATGAAATGTCAATTCCTATGTAATTTGATGGGTAAAATACTAGACAACTAAAACAACACAAGTGAAAATTAACCCAACAAGGTATTGTCCCTCTCTATCTAATAACTATGACGATCTTATACCCTGAATCCATATCAGCATGGCTTTGTAAAAGGAAGATTATCTGCTCAAGCTGGTTGAGTTTTTCTTTGAAAGGGCCACTGATAAAAGGTACATAATACAATACTGCTATCCTGGACCATGCAAAGGCCTAAGACACAATCCCTCATGCTGGGATTGGGGTCACGCTCTGCCAATGTAACAGTATCCCAAAATGATACAGGAAGAATCAGAGGCAAAGTGTTCCTCTCTGATAAGTTATGTTTGAACAGATGAACCAGACAGGGGTGTCCTCTTTCCTGTTTATATATTTTATATTTAGAGTCATTGGCAAAAAAAAAAATAATAAGCTAAGAAATTCAAGGATATAATCCGTATGGTGATCAAGAAAAGCTGACTTTATTTGCACATGACATTATTTTGTACTTGATAAAGCCAGAAGATGACATTTTGGTGTTATGGAACATTCTGAAAAGTTGCAAGTCTTTTTGGAATATAAAATTAATGAAGATAAAACAAAGGCTATAGCTGTAAATTATGTACGCCCTTACAGACTGGATCAGCAATATCCATATTTGTGGAAACACGATAAGATGAAGTATTTAGGAATATGGATTAAAAAGGCTTCTGCTACAGCAGGTAAGGATATGTGGGTAGGGACTAAACAAAAGATAATACAAAAAGTGAGAAACTGGAATTTCTTGGTTTACGGATATGGATTGTAAGATATAAGCAGTGAAAATGTTTTTAGTCCCTTTAGTTTGATATACAAGTCAGGCATATTTTTAAAAACCAGAGGAGGAGCTGTGGGCAATAATTAATAAGGAATTGAAGACATTTATCTGAGAGGAGAACAGGGCAAGATTTCAGTGGGATATGTTGATTCTCTCAAAGGAACAACGTGGTTTGGGATTACCTGATTTGAAGAGGTATTTTAGAGCTACACAGTTATGGCTCATATACATACAAGGTTATAAATCAAAGTGGGTGATGAAATGGGATGGGGTGGGGTGGAATTCATAAAAATGAGAACGCAGAATTTTGGATGTATATACTTAAGAAGAATAATAACCATACAGAATTAGGTTAGAAAGATTGCAGAAAATATTCAAAGAACTAATGAAACACAGGAAAAGAGAAAGGTGATTCACCAATAGGGATGACCGCAAGCTGAGATACAGAAAAGTGGCAAGGGGGTTGAATTTACTGGAGAAAACTGGCACTGGAACCAAGGTACTGGGAGCAAATAACTACAGAGGGAAGATAACAGAGGGGGATAAGGCTAAGAAGAAGTTTGGACTGCAGGTTAGAGACTGCCTTTCGTACCAGGGATTGATATCAAAGAATAAGCAAACAGAAATGTTGAAGGGAGCCCTAAGTGAAAGACATGCAGTGGTAGAGTTTTAGTTAAAAATGAATACTTACTAGGCATATAAAATACTGCATGACACTTAGAAGAATCAATCAAAGGAGGTTAGAAAAGACTGAGAAGAGAGTCTGTAAAAACAATTTACGAGGGAGCAATGGAAGAATATTATTGCTTCCAAGTATGGAACAGAGTCCAGAAGGTTTATGATGTTTGCTTGGAAGTGTTTGCATAGGTATTGTTATACCCTATGCAGACTTAAAAGAAATTTTCCTTATGCAGAAAGCAAATGTTGTTGGTGTAATGGGGAAGATGGACATGCTCCACCTAAAGAAAACCGTATCTCCTCAAGCCACACGCTCTAGGGATCTAAACCTCACCACAACAATAAATAAGATGTGCTGGAGGGATAGATTCCTGTTCCAGACTTCCCATGCTCTGGAACAGGATTCCAATCTACATTAGGCAGAGCTCCTCACTAACCCTCTTCAACAGAAACCTTGATGAGTGGATGGGAAACAAAAAGTATACCCCGGGGATCACTTCAGTGGCTCTGCTGGAAAGAGGCACAAGGAACTAATCTAAGGGGGCAGCGAAAGCCAACACTTTCCAGCTAGGTGTATAAATGCCTTTGGGCAGACAGCCTAGTACCTACCTATGAACCTATAAGAGAAAGAGGCAAATGGAATCATTTTTTTTTTTTGTGTGTGCAACGGAGTTAACAGATTTTAAAAATTCCCTACAGAATACTCTGTCAGAAGTATTGGGGTGCAACTGATTCTTTTGAGATGGGACACGTGATCTGAATTACCTACACATATAGTAAGGCTTTATTAAATTTAATTCTACTGGCTCCCCAAAAATCAATTACTAAAAAATGAAAATAAAAATCTAAACCATCTAAATCCGAAATGGTGCATATTGTAAAAGAAGTAAAAGAACTGATGTGAGATCTTTAGAAAAGGGAAAGAGCAAGTTACATAGAAATAAATGGAATTTGTGGGAACAATACACACAAAATAATGTTCAGGAGGAGGAGTGAGGTGTAGGGGAAGACATTACTTGAGCAATTTTTATAATGTTGGACTGAATGACATTGTCATAAAAACATATATGTAATGTATAATGTATGAAAATGAAAAAAAATTTAATTTGGTTTAACTTTTTCTATAGTAATGTATGTATGGCTATGTCTTAAGTGATAGCTTAATAAAGGTATTGAAAAAGCATTATCCCATAAACAGTAGACAGAAAGCATCACAGTGGTGCTCCACAGGCCTCTACCTTGAGCCACTCTTCTCTGGTATATGTTTCTCTGGCATCGAGTGGATATAACAGGGCTACTGCCAACCAAGTTTGCTGAAGACGGAAAACAGGGGGTGGTTATCAAATCCCACTGTGATACTCAAATTCTCCAGCAAAGGTTAGACCAAAAGTGCTTAATGTGATGCCAATAAATGCAGTATGGTTTCCTTTGACAGATCTAGCATTACTTCCACTTACCCTACAGATATCATTCCATTTAAATATTACCCTTTTATCCAGGATTTGGGTACTTTTGTTAACAGTCTCCTTTTACTGTCATGTTTCTTTGGTGGTAAGAAAACCCTCCTACCTTCCAAAACTTATGCTTCATGGTATTTCTTCAAGGTCAGAAAAAGTTAGCCATACTTTATTCCTCCCTTATTACGTCAATCAGTGAATGCAATGCTCAGTTTGGCATGTACCTTGCTAAACATCTAAAGAAACACAAGATACTTCAATGTTTCTTCAAAGGATCGCAGGTCTCAGCACCCTTAGATATTCTGAATCCCTGTCCCTCTACTCTGTCATACAGACTTGAGGGGTCATCTCTGCTTAGCCTTCCATGCAATGAATAACCCAGCTCTCGAACTTCTTCACCTAAACAGACCCACTAGTAAAGCAAACACCTTCTCTAGAGACCTAAACCTATGCCATCAGATCAGAGCCATAACTGTCTTATGCTTGATATAACAAAACAAAACAAAGGACCTTTGTTTTGTTTTAACATAGGCTTCCTACAACCGCATCCATACCTCCATCAATCTGCCCTTGCTACAACTCTGAACCACATCAACACCAGCAAATGGTTGCCCAACCTAACATATTCCACATTTATGGACTAGGCTGTCCTTATATATCATTCAGATTACTTCCCTAACAATCTTTTTAAACTTGTTAGGATAACTGATAGGAGCATTGTTAGTCTCCTACCAGTAGTGTGATGCAGCTGAGCTTCTCAGTGGCCTCCTTGGACATAAGCTTAGAAAGAACTTATGAAACCTTAACATAACTTTGGAAACAAAACCCTGTAGACAAGTTACAGATACCTTCACAAATTATCAATCCAGTTTCAGTTTTTGAATAAATAGGTTCCTTGAAAGACTGAAAGATGAAACAAAATACAGTAAAAGGCATTTTTAGATTCAGAACTCTCATTTTTGGCTTTTCTACCTTTCATACAGGCTCTGCACAGAAAACACCTGAATGAGTACTCTGGCACAACTTATACAAGTCTACTATTTGAAAAGTCATCAGTAAAAGGACTCTGAAAAGCAAAAAGAAATGTAACTAGATATTTCCTTTTTGAGGATAACTTACCTGAAGGTAATGTCTTGAAAGTGAACCTCACCAATCAAAGAATAATAAGGAATCTTAATGCCTCCAGTTAGTGGTATTTGGGGTTCGAGCAGCATAAATTCAAAAACTCTTGCTCCAGCTGTGAGTCCCCTGACAACCTACAAAAAAGCAGCAAAAGTGTTCAACTTTTTTTGTAATGTTACAGAATCCATAAAAATTACAAATTTGCATTGTGTGAATAAAGTACAGTTGTGTAAGAACTTACCATAACAGTAGATGTCCTACTGATTGCTGTTGAAGAATTTGAAACTATTGGGTAATCTCATCAATAACCTGGATGTCCAGCTGGGGTACAAACACTAAAACATTCCATACAGCCATACATCCAACATATAGCCTAAGCCCACAAACACAAGGGTACATAAATGGATGTATGACTATAATTCCTTAGACAATCTCCAAGAAAGTAAGCTGGACAAAGTCTGAAAAACAAAATAAACTGGTTAGCTAAGAGGGGAAAGGCAGACAGACAGTGATCTCTCTTGGTCCATGATGACAAAAAAGGGGAAGGTAGGGATGGAAGGAATACTGCAACAGTAATCAGTAGGACATCTATTGTTATGGCAATTTTTTACACAACTGTACTGTGCCCTTCCTTAGATCACTGTTGTGGTATTGCAAACTGTTGGGTGATTCCCAAAGCTTAAGCAGGGTGAAGGGTGGAGGGAAGGGAAGTAGACCAATTATCTAGTAATGTAGAGAGGATTGACCTGGCAAAGGTAGTTCTGGATTTAGAAAAGGCACCCGCTGTATAACATTTGGTGAAATTATGCACAGGAGACCAAGTAGCTGCTTCTAAAGCTGTTTGGCAGTCAATCCCCTTGTAACAGCCCCTATATGAAGCCACTGCTCTAGCAGAACGGGCATTTGCTGGAAAAGATAACATTTGTCATGTAGAGTGTAGTAAAAGGAAATGAATTTTGAAATCCAGCTAACAATAGTTTGTTTTGAAACTGGGTTTCCTAACTTAGAATCCTGGAAAGAGACTAACAATTGGTCAGATTTGTGAATATCATTGGTCTTACTAAGGGTGAATCTGAGCTGTCTATGCACATCCAGGGAATGTAGAATTCTCCTTCTCTCATTTTGTTGATTAGGGAAGAAAGTGGGAGGGTTAATGCCCTGAGTGAGGGCCAGTTTGTTTACTAATTTAGGCATGAAGGAAGAATTGGTTCTTAAAGACTCACTGTCCTTATGAAAAACAAGAAAGGGAGGAATTGCCATAAGAGCCTGTAGTCTGGAGATTCATCTGGCAGAAGTGATAGCTACCAAAATAGCTTTCCAAGTACAACATTTTAGAGAAGCAAACACTGCTCGCTCAAAAGGAGGGTGTGTGAGTTCTTTTCCAGCACAAAATCAAAGTCCCTAGCAAGAGAGATAGGTTTCCTATGAGGTTTCTGATGGAGTATACCTTTTAAGTACTGTTTTACCTCTAGTCTGTCTTAGCAGTGGCAGGTCTAGAGGTAACCATGCAAATATGTCTGAAGTGTTTGATTTAATCGATGAATATGCAAGACCAGTCTGCAAGAGCTCACATAGATAAGAGAGAAAGCTCATAAAAGAAGATAAGAAAAGATGACTGGGATATTATCCCGGAGTGGATCCTGACATTTAAGCCAGCACCATATAGTAAATTTTTTCCATTTTGTTATGTCAGATTTTATGGTAGCAGGTTTTCTTGCCCCCTGGAGAACCTTAAGCACACCCTGAGAAAACTGATGCTGAAAAAGAATCAGACTCCTATTATTGATAATGTCAGGATGAAGGATGACAAGTTGGGATAAAACAGTGATCCCTTCTGTTGTCTGAGCAAGTCCATTGTAGAAGGAAGCTTCTGGAGATGGCCCTTGGTTAGGTAGAGGAGAAGTGGGAACTAGTGCTGCCTTGGCCAATAGGGAGTTACCAGTGAGGACAGTAAGTTCTGGGGCAAAAGATTGGACGTTGTTTGCTGTCGATGGAGGTAAAAAGAGCTATCTGAGGCACTCCCTATTTGTGAATTATGTCCAGAAAGATCTACCTGTTCATCATCCATTTGTGAGGATCTTCCCTTGATCTGCTTAGAAAGTCTGTGAGAAGGACACTTTCCTGTGAGGGAATGTAAACAACTTGGAGAGAGATGTTTGCTTTTGTGGCCTGATCCCATGCCAAGAGAGCCAGTCTGCACAGTTCATAAGATCTGCTGGCCTCTGCTTGTTTACTACCACATGACTGTTGTGTTGTCTGTGAACAGTCAAAGGAGCTGGATTCCAAGAAAGGGAGAAATTCTGCTGGGCCTGAATTAATGCCTTCATCTCCTTTAAACTAATGTGGGGACTTGTTTTGTTTTTATATAAAGGTCCTTAGCATTACAGTGGGAATGGATGGCAGAACCAGCATGTTTACAGACATTACACACACACTGGGGTGCCATAGGAATGGACCATCTGATAAGGAAAAAAAAAACTCAGAAAGATGTAGCTCTGTCTGAAAAAAATATGTTGAAAATTAACGAGAAGACATTTAAGGAGGAAGCTGCTTCTTGAAGTCAGGTTGTCTGGGTCACAGTCAGCGATTTATCCCTTAGTGCCACAAAGCTAGGTTTACTTTGGCCAACATTTTGTATTTATGTACAATTCCCAAGTAAGGATAATATAGTACTTAGTACACAAAGTATCCATTGGTTAGGATGAGGCTGTCACTTTACATAAAACAACACTAGGTCAATAATGGTTTACAACAGTGTATCATTTTAATTTTGTTTTGCTTTTATCACTTTGTCTGACTGGCATTAGTCAAAAACCTCTTTTCATGGAGGCCTTGTTAGAAAAGCTCCAAAATATTACAAACATTTTTAAATAGACAGTAATTCACATGAACAGACATCTAGTAATATATGTTAACAATTACATATACAATTGCTAATTGTATTCATACGAAATACAGGAAACTATTATAGTATATAAAATACTTAAACATTTAGTAGATGTTGAATGCTGAATGTTTGAAGAGCTATATTAGTGAGTTTGTCAAAGAAATAATAGGTCTTGTGATTAGAAATTCAAAGAAATGAAAGTGATGGAATGAACTCTGTAGGGCAGAGCATGTTAATATTGCAGTTAAAAAGATGGGGTATTAAGCAGGTTCAGAGACAATAATACACGACTATCATAAGGTTTATATTAGAAGTATAAAGGTGGGCTGGTAAGCAGTGTTGCAAAACTATATGGCTGGGAGATTCAAATAAAACTATTCAGGTATTGGTGAAAACCAGTTGTGGGCATAAGTTTGAGAGTGACGAGAAATGGACTGATGATGTGGCAAGTTGCAGATTACAGTGACATTTACCCTAGAGATAAACAAAGGATTTACAGAAAATGATTATACCAGACTGAAGAGACGCAAGATTATCCCAGATGTCAAGGAGTGCCGATAGGCAGGTGTGACATTCAAGCTACTGTATCCAGCTGTCTTCAGAATATTTTTTTTCCCTGAAGGATCAAAGTAATTTTTTGATGTAGAATAGCCTAAGGGGGAAATGCCCAACAAGGGGCAAGCCATCAAACAGAATGGGATTCTGCTGACTGTAAGACTCATGGAGAGACTTTGCCAATGAAACCATTTCCGGTGTTCCAAAGGAAATGCTTGATAAACAGGAAAAAACAGCACAGGAGCTGACTAGAAGAATCTGGTGTACCTTGGATTTACCAGAGTCCAGGTTGCAGATGGAGATATATAGGAAGATCAGCAACACTGAAATTATTGAATAAATATGAGACTATAAAGCATTAATCATATTTGTGAAATAAGGCTTTACAAGAAAACGTGGCTGAGAAAGATTGGATTTTTGTAGACATTGTTAATCTTGTTGGAGGACTGACAGGCACATGCCCCACTTCACATCATTAATGTTCGGAAGGACAATAAAAGGAAAAAAGGGAAAAAGTAACTAAGTAAAACAATTTTTGTTCTTAACAGTATTTGTATAAAACATTTTATGATATACATTGCATGTTATATGGTGAAGTACTTTTAGTGGCTGTTGTATGTAATAAAGATACTAAAGTAAACAGGTGCTTTTCTTCTTCTCTCTTTTTTTAGCATTAAGAAATGTAGGCATTACAATGTGAAAAGAGAAGAAAGTCTGGACAAAAGCAGGTTTAAGTCAATAGGATTTAATCCAAAGCTTCTGGGGTGGTAGATGGGGTGTAATAGTGCACAGATTATAATATACGTACAAATGATTTTTTTTATCTTTGCATAGGTGACTGTATGGATTAATGTCCTTATTTTTTGTGAATACAAGTGGGTTTTAAAAAAATGAGAGACCACAATGTGATATATAGTTTTCTTTAACCATTCAAATGTTCAGTGCTAGTTGAGAAATCTGGAGGTGAGTGGAGCTGTACATTTTGATCTCATGTTTCCATGGAAACAAGCTGACTAAAGGTGAAAGCAATAAATTGAGAGGTCTGGACATTGTATGCTGGCAAGCAGTTCAGCAAAACAAGACAAAGTTTGAAATGATTGCAAGTGATTAACACATAACTTTTCTGGTAACTAAATAATTTAATGCATATACTAGAACAGAATATAATTTAGTTTTATTTAAAGGTAGTCACTGCACTTTTCTCAAGCCTATAAGGTAAACATTTCTTGAAACTATTTTCACATCTTGGAAGGGAATAAATATAAGACAAGAACAGACATCCTAAGTCTAAGTAGAAGCAAAGGCTGTAACATGCTTCTCAGCAGGGATAACCTTATGTTTTGCCTATGTGTATAGCTGTCGATTTGGGGCAATTGTTTCTATCAAGAGGGTTAAACTTCATTACTTGAAGATGTATATAGTTTTGTGTCTTTGTTTTAAATTAACAAGTCATGGTCATGTCCTGCGGATTTGTTATGACTGAGTCCTTTCATTAAAACAAAAAGTCTTGTAAAATGTGATATAGGTTCAAATAGGATGATAAAAAAACAAAAGCATAAAAGACCAATCGACCAAATATCAAAAGGGCCTTACAGAAACACATGCTTGGTGGCAGAGCCATGGGCTCAAGCTTAATGCCAAGAAATGTATACTTATCCCCTTTGGGAAAAACCATGTACCCATGAATTACCACATAGGTGGCAGTACACTAAACACCGAAAGTGTAATGAGAGACTTGTGGACACAGGTGTACAGTGGTCTCACCTTTGATAACCACATCACTACAACAGTCAGGAAATCCTTCTATGTGGCACACCTCATCACTAATGGCTTTTCATCCAGAAAAAATGAGGTCATTGTCCCACTGTACTCGTCCCTCATTAGACCCGTTGTAGAGTACAATGCCCCCTTTGGTATGTACCTCACAAGACATCTGCAACAGCTGGAAAGGCCACAGAAATACCTCACTAAAAAAATCACAGGGCTAAAGCAGATGCCCTATGCTGACTGTCTAAAAAACTCCAGCTATACTCTGTGGCATATAGTCTACTCAGACGCGATCTCTGCTTAACATACAAGGCCATGTCAAACCCTGAACTGCTGGACATGCTCCACTTAAAGAAATCCCAATCCCTCAAAGCCACATGCTCCAGGGATCTAAACCTTGTCATCACAATGAACAAAAACATGTGGAGGGATAGGTTCCTGACCCAGAGACTCCCCATATTCTGGAATCAACTGCCCATACATGTCAAGCAGAGCACCTCCTTGGCCCTCTTCAAAAAGAACCTTGACGATTGGATGGGAGATAGGAAATTCACCCCGGGGATCACATCAGTCACCCTGCTAGATAGGGGTCCAGGGAAGTAAATATTGTGGGAAGAAATATCCAGGGAATTGTTATGGCTAGGCTTGTATAGGCCCTCAGGCTGATAGCCTAGTACCATCCTATGAACCTATCAATGGGTGCACATAACACAAAAGCTGGAAATAGACATTTAAAAAGAAGGTGATATATATAGGAATAGTAGGAATAATAACTTTTAATCACAATGGCAGCAATGAACATATTATTTTGAAATATGAATGGTTTCACAGGTATAGGCAAAATGGAAAAATATTGAATTATACTATTAAGAAATGCACAGTGCAAACAGCAATGATACAGGAGACACACACAGACATGAGCATGTAAATCTGATAAAGGAAGGGTTTTGGGATGGATATTCATCAGAGTGTCAGGGACAAAGGAAAAGGGGAGTATTTATAGTAACTGTTAAAGGAGTTCCCGTAGAGAAAGAAGAGGGAAGAAAATACAGTAATGGTAGATTTGTGGTAACAAGGAGACTACTGGTAAGGAAGGATGCATGTATTTGTATTCCATCTAAAACTTATATTATGGAACTTTAAAAAAATTGGGAGAAATAATCAGCAATCAGCAGCCATTAGAACTTGACTTGCAGCAGTGAGGATGTATCTGGTGGACATAGAAGGGAAAATATAACAAAAAGCGGGCAAATTTCTGAAGATATATGGTATGGAGGATGTGAATTCAGTTGTAGGAATGCAGAGATAATTTACAAATTATTCCCTAAAGTACAATACTGGGCTAGACAACAGAGAAATTATACTAAACATGCACATGTGCATTTAATTGAAAACCAACACACATCCAATGACTATTTCAGATCATGTGCCAATAACTAAGGTAAAAATGAAGGGTAATGAAGTACAAATGAGACACTGGGGCTTCCTCACCTACCTGTCAAAAAGAGGGAAATTTAAAGAATGGGTAGTGGAAATTATTCGAGAGTTATTAGGGAGATAGAATTTTTTTTCTTAAGTTATAGCTAGTGAGTGGGATAAAATAAAACTGGAGTTTAAAAATAAGAGTAGAAATAAAAGGAGATATGATTAAGTAACAAAAATTATTTAGAGGAGCTGACAAATGTTAAAATACTGCAGAATAAGGGGAATCTCAAACAAGAAGAGGTGCAAATGCTGAGTGCTAAAGGGAAAATAAAGGAGTAGCTGGATAATATGCAGTGAAAGACTGCTGTTAAGCAAATATTTTTGATAACGCCAGAGCACAAAAACCTTTAGCACAACAGGGCTTGATCACTAGCAAAAAACTTTAAAAGGAACCCCGACATTGGGAATAAATAACTAGAGAGGGAAAGATAGTAGAACAGGATGAGACCAAGCAGAAGTTTGCACTGCAGGATGGAAATATCATTCATTACCATGGACTGATACCAGAGTACAAGCAAAGAGAAAGGGATAGAGGAGTCCCAAGAGGAAGCCAACTCTAGGAGATTTTTTAGTCGAGTCTAAAACAGAAGCTGCTGCTAAAAAGGGGATAAGTAACAGGGCATGTAAAACCATCCTCATCAATCCTCTTTTTCACATTTTTTTACATGGGGTCAGGGTGTCATGTCAACTGTCACCATCTCTCTCAATTTAATGCCACTCTCATACCCTCTCTGATAGTCATGCCTGACTGTTGCAGACCTTCTCTCACAGAACCCATCCATCTCTTTTTTGGATGCCCTCATTTCCTCTTGCCTTCTAATTTTATGTAGATGAGACCAAACCACTGTAATCTGTTCTCTCTGCCCTTCTCTGCAATTGGATCTACTTTGGATTCTGCTCTGATGTCCTCATTTCTTCATCTGTCCCACAATGAAGGATAATATTTTACACACCCTAGGTGATTTGGTCGTCTCTGCAGGGCATGTAAAATACTGCATGATAATTAAGAATAAGTCAGAAAAGATTGGGAAGAGACACTGATAAAGCAGTTTGTAAAGGAACAATGGAAGGACATATGTATGTCTCCCAGTTTGCAACAAACACATGGTAAATAGCAAATGCTAGAGATGTGATGGAAAAGAGAGAGGTAACTGGGAACATGTTTTCTAGGAGTGTGATGAGATGGCAGATTTTAAAACAACACTACAGGCTACACTTGTCAGAAGTATTGGGAGTGCAAATTGCTGTAACTGAAGAAATTATTCCTTTGAGGTGGGACACGGGATCTGAATTGCCTAGACATAGTAAAACATTATTAAGTTTAATACTATTGGCTGCTAGTAAAGACAATTAATAGAAAATGGAAATCAGAATCTAAGACAGATGTAATTAAAGTAATGATTATTATTAAATAGATAAAAGAATTGGAAGTGAAATCTTTAGAAAACAGGAGCAGCAAATTCCACAGAAATAAATGAAAGTTGAGGGAACAATACATGCAAAATGATGTTGAGCAGGAGAAATGAGATTTAAGAGACGGTAGGAACTGTGTAATATATGTAACGATGGAGTGTATTACAGTTGTTATAAAATGTGCAATGCATAATGCATGAAAAAATGTTATTAAGGTTTTTCTTTTCTGTTAAGAAAATATAGACTGGGGTTAGGAAGGACTACTGCACTGTGGAACAGTTGAGTGGGTAATAGGTAGGTTGGTGACAGGTACATGGGGGGAGTTGCCTAGGTAGCTCTTCAATTCTTTTTTGAAGAGAGAGGAAGAGTGGATAGATCGTAAATTGTTAGGGAGCTTATTCCAGGTTTGAGACATAGAACATTTATAAAATACTTTGGCTATAGTTTTATTGGGTCTGTAGGTATCAAGAAGATGTTGGTCAGTGCTGTGGAGAGATTGGGGCAGTTTGTATGGGATAGGAGGGTAGACAGGAAGGGGCAGTCGGCAGAAATGTAAAGTAGAAAATGTGTCATTTGAAGCTGGGAGAGTTGTAACAGTTGAGGGAATTTAAGCCACTGCAGTTGTTTGAGGGCAAGGCAGTAGTGGGATTTATGGGGAAAGTTGCAGGCAAATTTAGTTATCTGGCTGTAGGTTTGATTGAGTTTGGTTAAAAGATTTGCTTGAAGGTGGACGAATATAGGGGAAGCGTAGAGTAGGCTGGGGTGGAGGTAGGATTGAGCCAGGGAGGTCCTAAAGGAAATTGATAAGAATTTTCTGTTTCTGTACAACAGACCTAGTTTTTGATTGGTCTCTTTGATGGATTGTTGGACATGAAGGTCAAATTTCAGGTTATCGTCTACTGTGACACCTAGACGTTTGGCATGAGAGTCAGCATGAATGATAGCATAATCTAGGGAGGAGAGCATGAAGGATGTCTTAAGGTTGGCCATGGATTTTGGGAGGAAAAGTAGTAGCTTGTTTTTCTTTGGGTTAAGGATGAGTTGATTATTGGCTAGCCAGTGCTCTATGCTGTTAAATGAAGTTTGTGTAAGAGCGTGGAGGTCAGTAGGGTTGTCGGAGAGGGTAATAAGAGTTCAATCAACTGCATACTGGATTAGAGAGGATGTGCAGCAGGCAGAACAAAGATTATTAGTAAAAATATTAAAGAGGAGGGGGCCAAGAACAGATCCTTGGGGTACACCAGTTTTGATGGGTAGGATGGGAGAGCAGGAGGACAGCCATCTAAGGGATAGCTGTCTGTCAGTAAGATAACTAGAGAACCAATGACTAGTGGATGCAGAGAGGTTAAGTTCAGTTAGTTTTGTAAGGAGCTTAGGGTAGAAGACAATGTCAAATGCCTTGGAGAGGTTGAGGAATAAGCATGACACCAGTTTGTTGTTGTCTCCAGTCTCAGCTACAGTCTGAGTGAAGGAAAGATGGGCAGTGGAGGTGCTGTGGTGGGGTCTAAATCTGTATTGAGAGGGGATGAGGAGATTTTCCTGGAGCAGATGTTTGAGAACCTGTGTATGAATGCATTTTTCTAGGATTTTTAAGAGAGGTGAGAGGATGGCTATAGGGTGGAAATTAGATGGGTTAGTGGAGTTAACTCCTTTGATAGAATGGTTAATAAGGATTGATACAGGATATGCTATAGTACTGGCTGCAAGTTTGAGATATTGAGGGAGTAGACTTTCAAAGGAAGGAGAGCATGGCTTATGTTTCTGCAGAAGAGATTTTACATACGTAGTGGGAACAGGTTTCGGGGAGAAGGTTGAGTAGGGGCAGGTGCTCAAGGGGGAGGGAAGTTGTGATTGGTTGGTGTCAGGAGGGGTTAGTTTGCAGATTGAGTCTAAAAAGTAATTGTTTAGTAGGGTGGCTGTTTTAAGAAGTGTTTTGTTGGGGATGGAGGGTTTTCTTGGGTGAAGAATTTGGTTCATGGTGTACCAAAACTGTTTAGGGTTTGATGAGTGGGTAGACTGAGCCTCTAAGTAGAAGTTTTTCTTGTCTTGGGCAATAAGTTTTTTGGTAAGGTTTTGTAGTTGTTTGAATCAAGGAGGAGAAAAGGGAATAGCCACTGAGTGGGATAGAATGAAAAAAGGAGTTTAAAAATAGGCTAGAAATAAGAGAAAGAGATATGATAAAAGAATAAATCACTCTATTACTTGGACTTGATGATGACAGGTGAATGTTTTTTCCTTAAATGTAGCACTATAGCGATAGCTTATGGTGTGTTGTCATGTTCAGTTTGTTAAAAATAAAGGAAAAAACCTTTAAACTAAGAATGAGGATCCACAGGCTGCTGATTTGATGTTGTCATATTTTGTTTATTAAAAATAAAAATGTTTAAACTAAGAATGAGGTTCCACAGGTTACTGGGGTGGTATACCCTCATTGGTTTTTCAGGAATATTCGAATAAGGGCCACCCTCTAAGATATGGGATTGCCTCCTTGTTTTTCCATTGTCCACATTTTCCTCTAATTGGCTCCCCTGGACCCTCTTACCATTATCTGTAACTGCCTTTAAATAACTGACCTGTTAAACGTAAAGTACAGTTTTGTACCTACCATAAATGTAGATGTTCGAGGATCCACATTGCTGCAGTCCTAACTATTGGGGTAGTCCGCTGTCCAGTCGGCCCGAATACCAAAGTATATGGCTGACGTCGGTCAGGGCGCATTAGACTGACGTCAGTACGTCAGGGTACTAATGCGCATGACCGACGTCATATCCTCAGTCTTTTCTTGCCCCAGATGTCAGAAGACCCTGAAAAGATAAGGCCAAAAACCAAAAACTCCCAATGTATTTGCACCAAAATATATATATATATACAAAATATACAAAATTAGCAGAATAGAACCTCACCTACACAACCACCCCTAAACACAGAGGGGAAGGAGGGAGGGTAAATTGGACTGCAGCAATGTGGATCCTCGAACATCTACATTTATGGTAGGTACAAAACTGTACTATGTTCTTCATTCCACATTGCTGCAGTCCTAACTATTGGGTAGAATCCCAAAGCAGAGGTAAGGGAGGCTGGCAAATCATAAGGAAGGAGGAGCTGATAACATGCCTTGCAAAATAGCTGTGGCAAAACCAGCCCTAGACTTAGAGTAGAGAGGAAGGTGGTAATGCTTAGAGAAAGTATGCACTGAACTCCAAGTAGCTGCCCCAAAATATCCTTAGTTGCCACCCCCTTAAAAGCTGTTGAAGTGGCAGTAGCCCTAGTGGAATGAGGCCTAATCCCAGCTGGAATCTCCTTGCCATGATGGGAATAACAAAATGCAATGCAAAACCCAATCCACCTAGAAATAGTTTGTTTTGACACAGGCTTGCCCTGAGAACTCAAAGCAAAAGAAACAAACAACTGCTGAGACTGCCTAAAATCCTTAGTCCTGCTCAAATAATAACGCAATTGCCTGTGTACATCTAAAGTGTGCAAAATCTTTTCCCCTTTATTTTGGGGATCTGCATACAACGTAGGCAAATGAATAGTTTGGTTTAAAGCCACACTAGAAACCACTTTAGGCATAAAGGAAGGATTAGTACGTAATGATAACCTATCCTTATGAAAAATCAAAAAAGGAGCCGCCGGCATAAGGGCCTGTAACTCAGAAAGCCTTCTTGCAGAAGTAATGACCAACAAAAAAGCAGTCTTCCATGACAAGTATTTCAGTTCAGCAGTAGCTGCAGGCTCAAAAGGTTGTAGAGTAAGTTTCTCCAACACAAAATTGAGATCCCAAGCAGGAGTAGGAGCTCTACGTGGGGTCTTATATTCTTTGCCCCTCTAAGAAATTGCTTGAACAAAGGATGTGAAAACAATGGTGGGTCACAATCATAGTGAGCTGAAATTGCTGCAGCATGAATCTTAATGGAAGAGAAAGACAAACCTTTGTCCAATAACTCAGTAAGATATTGAAGAGCCACACTCAAATTAGGCTCTGAAATCTCCAAATTCTTTGCTGCAGTCCAAAATAAAAATCTCTTCCATTTTTCTGCGTACACTTTCCTTGTACTAGGTCTTCTGGCTTCCATAATCACATTTAAAACTCGTTGAGGAAGTTGAGACCTGCTGTCTTTCAAAACAGAATATGCCAGGCCGTTAGATGAAGAGAGTGAAGCTTGACATTGAGCAGACGACCGTCCTTCTGAGACAACAGATGTGGAATCAAGGGTAAAGGCCATGGAGGCTTCTTTACCAGACTTCTCAGTAATGGGTACCAGTGCTGCCGAGGCCAATCTGGAGCTATTAAAATCATCCTTGGCTTGTCTTGTCTGACCTTTAGAAGCACCTTTGGAAGAAGAGGCAGAGGTGGAAACGCATACACATGAAGATTTTTCCAACTGAAAGAAAGAGCATCCACTTTCCAAGCTGTTAGATGAAACCTCTTTGTGCAAAACTTTGGCAGCTGGTGGTTTAGTGGAGAAGCGAACAGATCTATGTCTGGAGTTCCCCAGGACACTGTCAACTGTTGAAATACATGAAGATCCAGTTTCCACTCGTGGGGATCCATGATTTGTCTGCTTAACACATCTGCTAAGGAGTTCTGTGCTCCCGGCAGAAACCTTGCCTGAAGAGTTAGTTGCAAGCTTAGCGCAGTCTCCCATAAAATCATTGCTTGCCTGCACAATGGGTAAGAATGTGTTCCCCCTTGTTTGTTGATGTACCACATGACAGTTGTGTTGTCTGTTAGAATCAACACCTGCCCTGGAAGAAGTAACTCCTTGAAAGCCATTAATGCAAACTGGACTGCTAACATCTCCTTCATGTTGATATGTAGATGCTGTAGTCTGGCAGGCCACTTGTCTTGTATCCACTTTCCATTTAGATGAGCTCCCCAAGCAATGTCTGAGGCATCTGTCGTTAGAATTTGACTCGCCTCTGGCCGGGTCACAGAGAGTCCCTTGTTTAGGTGACATTCCTGAGCCCACCACAAAAATTCCTTTTGAATGCAAGGTATTATTTGAATGACAGTGTCCAAATCCTGGCAGTGCTGTGTCCATACTTTTTGCGATACCATTGCAGCTTCCTCATATGCAGTTTGGCATTGGGAAGCACCAGAATACAAGATGCCATGAACCCTAAGGCTTGAAGGACTGTCCTTGCAGTCAGCCCGGACTGAAGAGATAGTTGATGGAAGTAACTGGAAAGATTCTTTTGTTTGTCCGGGGTTAAAAAGGCCATCTGGGCTGCTGTATTCAGTCTCAGACCCAGAAAGCACATGTCTTGAGAGGGTACTAGACTGGACTTTATTTCGCTCACCGAATACCCTAGGCATCTTAGCACTGCTATGACATATTCCAAATGCTGTAGAAGGTCTTCCTTTTCTTGAGCCAGAATCAGGCAGTCGTCCAAGTAAGGATAGATTTGAATTCCTTTTAGCCTGAAGTAAGCTATCACTGGAGCCAGAACCTTTGTGAATACTCTGGGCTCAGTAGATAAGCCAAAGGGCAATGCAGAGAACTGATAATGAGAATTTCCAGCTCGTAAACGCAGATACTTTCTGCAACTTAGTCTTATAGGCACATGAAGGTAAGCTTCCTTGAGATCTAAAGTTACCATCCAGTGATCCTTGCCCAGCAGAGGTAAAAGCTGTTGTAACGTCAACATTTTGAACTTGGGAATGTCCAGATAAGTGTTGAGGATAGATAAATCCAAAATTGGTCTCCACGTGTTCCCCTTCTTTGGTACTAGGAACAGGCGAGAATAAAATCCTAGGCCCCTTTCTGGCACAGGAACCGGCTGAATAGCCCCTATTTGGAGTAACTGAGAAATTTGCTTGTGAGCCTCTTGTCTTTGTAGAGGAGGAATGTCTGGCATGCCTTTGAAAGGAGGCAAGGTATGGAAATAAAACCTGTAACCGTGGTGAATGATATCCAGAACCCATTTGTCTTGGGTAATTAAATCCCAATTTTCTTTGAAAAGAGACAGTCTTCCTCCTAGAGGTGCCGCCAGGCGAGAAGGTACTGGCAGCCGAAAAGGCAGGTCATTGGGTCTGCTTACGAAAGGACTGACCCCTGCCCTCACCAGAAGTCTGAGCAGGTGAACTCCCTGTCCTAGGCCTAAAAGCCCCTTGAGCTCTGCCCCTACCACGTCTAGACCTACCCCTAGACTGGGAATCATAAGCAGGATAAGTCCATCCCTTAGCAGGCCAATTTCTACTAAACTTCGGAGGCTGCACCTGCAAAAAATCCTTAACAGTTTGCATAGACTTAGCCTTGTCCTCCATCTTCTTTAAAACTGCTTCCACAGGCGAACCAAACAACACATCAGACTGTAAAGGAGCATCCAAAATCCTTGTCTTAACATGCTCAGCTAAGTTCTGATCTCTCAACCAGGCGTGCCTACGAAGAACAGAACCAGTGGCAGCCACCCTGGAGGAGGCCTGCACAGCATCAAAACCACATTGCAAGGAATGTTTACCCACTTGTTCAGACACATGAACTAAATCCTGCAACTCTTTACACTCAATACCTTCCGCCAGAGCATCCACCTTAGATTTCAACTGTGAAAGAAGATAATTCTGATATTTTAACATGTGAAACTGACAATTCAACGCCCTCATGGCTAAAGTGGAAGAAGTATACACTTTCTTTCCCCATCTATCCAAAGCCCTTGCCTCTTTATCAGGAGGGACAGGATTTTAACAACTGAGGCCTTCACACCTTTAGGCCCCTGAGAGACAGTTTCCGGGTCTGCCCTAGGACTCTTAAAAAGATACTTATGAGCTTCAGGCACCCTATAATACCTATCCGGTTTAACTGGGGCAGGAGGCAAAGAATCTGGATTCAGGGAAGCCTCTGCAAAAACATCTTCCACCACATTCAAAACAGGAGGTATAGCTAAAGGCCTGTGCTGGGGTAAAAACAAGAATTCCCTAAGCCTTTTCCTGGAATCAGAGAAATCTTGACCTTCCCATTTGAAATGCTCCCTCATTGAATGCAGAGTCTCTGAAAATGAAAAATCCTCAGGAGGGGAAGCTGAAGGAGTAGAATCATCCACATCAGAATCAGAATAAGGAGGGTACTCCTGCAAGTCTTCGGCCGAAGACTCAGAAGCCTCCGAGCATTGCTCAAAACTCTCAAACTCAGATTCCACCCTAGGCCTCTTAACAGGAGGGGGCATAGAACCCCTTATCATAGTAATCAAATCCTCTGCCATTTTAAGCATATGTTTCTTAGGCAAAGACCCTGAAGTACTAGGAGTAATCCCCACTGAAGCAAAACTCGGCCTGCCCCTCAAAAAAGCCTTGGAAACAGAAGGGGAGGCTCTGACCACCTTAGGAAGAGAGGGAAGAACAGCCACCTGAGAAGCCCCCTCAGCCTGGCCTACTTCCTGAGAGGATACATCCTGTAACAGTAAAGTCTCTCCCTGAGACTCCAAAGAAACACCTGGCAAAACCTCCGGCTCCACTGAGCCCTCTAAAGAACCGACGTCTGGGACTGTCGGTTCCTCCACTCTAGGCTTTGCTGTTTTGTCCTTGCGCTTTTAGTCGAAGCGGCCGGAGCATCCGACGGCATTTTATAATTACAACGCTTCCCAAACACTAACCTGGCACAGTCTAACCTTCTCTTAATAGTGCGTTTGTTAAATCTAGCACAAGAGCGGCATCCAACAACGCCGTGCTCAGGCCCTAAACAAGGTATACACAAAGTATGGTAATCCCTATGAGGTATCTGTTTCCCACAAGAAATACAGTTATTCACTTTTTCTGACATCCGGTTAAATACTGTGGCAAGAAAAAACCAAAATATTCCCCAACGGGTACTTAGCCAACTTTGATTCGGTCTGAAACTCTGGCTTCAGAAACTTTCAGAACGCCAACCTGCACTCGCAAAATTGCTTCTGCATCGGACCATGCGGCAAAAAAGACTGAGGATATGACGTCGGTCATGCGCATTAGTACCCTGACGTACTAACGTCAGTCTAATGCGCCCTGACCGACGTCAGCCATATACTTTGGTATTCGGGCCGACTGGACAGCGGACTACCCCAATAGTTAGGACTGCAGCAATGTGGAATGAAGAACATCTTATTAGAACAAGAACATTCTTCCATCTACCTACTTAACTGAATAAACTATGTGAAACTTCAATATGGTGTCTTTATTCCTCCCACATGGAGGGTATCATTGAGATAATTAATCTCCTATATCAGATAGCTAAAGTGATTTTTATCTGGACTAATCCTTGTAATCATTTTTTTCTTAGTACTGTCACCTGCCAGGTCACAGGTGGAATACCAGACCTAACTTGAGCTTTCTGAGTTACCACTGTTAACTATTTAGAGGGGCTGATAAAGATTAAATTATTGAAGAATAAGAAGAATCTCACAGAACTAGTAGAGAAGCTACTGCTGTGTGCTAAAGGGGGAAATCAGGGAGTTTTGTATAATATGCAAGAGTTTAGAAAGATTGCTGTTAAGCAACTATTTTTTGATAATTTAGAGCACAAAAAGTTTTAGCACAATAAAGTGCAGAGAACTGATAGTGCATGGAGCCTGCCCTGAAGCGTAGGTACTTCCTGCAAGATTCCCTCATTGGATGTGCAGGTAAGCTTCCTTTAAGTCTAGGGCTGCCAGCCAGGCATCCTTGGCTAGCATGGGAAGAAGCTGTTGCAGAGTTAGCATTTTGAATTTTGGAACTACCAGAAAGGTGTTGAGAATAGAGTGGTCCAGGACAGGATGCCAGAAGTTGTCTTTTCTGGGTACCAGAAAAAATCTTGAATAAAAGCCTTGTCCCCTTTGTTCTGCTGGTACAAGTTGAATAGCCCTGATATTGAGGAGAGAGAAAACCTGCTGTTGGGCCTACACCCATTGATTTGGGGGTAGGTCTGGCCAACCATTTGGTGTTGGTAGGGTGTGGAAGTGAATCTGTATCCTTAGGAAACTATGTTCAAAAAGTACAGTTGTGTACACTTACCGTAAATGTAGATGTTCGAGTGTATTCACTGTTGCAGTCATTACATTTGGGTTATCTGCATGCAGGCAGCCCTCAGCCGGTCTGAATATCAAAGTCTTGGATTCCTGCGTAGGATGCTGTCTCTTCTTCCATGACGTCAGGTTGCCAGGGGTATAAAACATGCAGCCGATGCCATTACATCAGTTTTTCTTGCCCTAGATGTCAGGTGCCCCCATAATGGGAAGCAATTATATGGTAGGTTACACCTCCAATAAAAAGCAAATACACCAGAAAGCTTAAATACACCAAACAAGAAGGAAGGTAGAGCCAAGAGAAGTCAGGTGGCTGGAGGGAGGGTAACCAGGACTGCAACTGTGAATACACTCGAACATCTACATTTATGCTAAGTGTACACAACTGTACTATGTTCTTCATGTTTCACTGTTGCAGTCATTACATTTGGGTTGATTCCCAAAGCTAAGGAAGGGAGGAGGAATTTAGAGAGCATTAGGATCAGCTATTAAGCCCTGCAAGACTGCAGTGGCAAAATCAGCCCTGGAATTAGAAAAAATAGGCATGTGGTAATGCTTGGTGAAGGTATGTACAGAGATACAGGTAGCAGCTTCTATGATGTCCCTGGTAGGGACTCCTCTGAGGAATGCTGTAGAGGTAGATGCAGCCCTGGTGGAATGTGATCTTATCCCCTGTGGAGTAGTTTTTCCACGGTGCTTATAGCAGAAATGAATGCAATAGGCTATCCATTTAAAAATGGTATGCTTTGAAATGGCCTTCCCTTCTGCCCCTGCAGCAAAGCCAACTAGCAGCTGTTCACATTTTCTGAGAGGCTTGGTCCTGTCCAAATAAAATCTAAGTTGTCTGTGCATGTCCAAAGAGTGCAGTATTCGTTCACCTTTGTTTTGTGGGTTTGGGAAAAAAGTAAGCAAATGAATGGACTGATTTAGGGCCACACTAGACACCACCTTGGGCATAAAGGAGGGATTGGTCCTGAGGGAAACCCTGTTTGCATGGAAGATAATGAAGGGCTCCACTGCCATGAGGGCCTGTAATACAGACACTCTTCTTGCTGAAGTGATGGATAGAAGGAAGGCTGTTTTCCAAGAAAGGAATTTCAACTCTGCAGTTGCAGCTGGTTCAAATGGAGAAAGAGTGAGCTTTTCCAATACAAAGTTAAGGTCCCAGGCTGGAGTAGGGGCTCGCCTGGGGGGTCTTAAATATTTAGCCCCTCTAAGGAACTGCTTTAGCAGGGGGTGAGAGAAGAGGGGTGGTTCGGTATTATAATGTGCTGAAATGGCAGAGGCATGAATTTTAATGGACGAGAAGGTAGGTCCTTGTGGAGCATTTCTGTTAAGTACTGAAGAATATGAGGTAAGCTGGGCACTGTTGTACCCATCCCCTGAGTTTGGCTCCAGGAACAGTATCTTTTCCACTTTTCAGCATAAGATTTTCTAGTGCTAGGCCTCTGCTTCCAGAATAACATCTAACACCTGCTTACTGAGGGATGCCATTGGAGAGCTCAAGGGATTAGCCAGGCTGCCAGGTTCAGAGTTTGAAGCTGAGGGTGCAGAATCTGGCCCTCCTGCTGGGACAGCAGAGAAGGTGTCTGAGGTAGGTGCCATGGCTCCAGCAGTATCATACTGCGCAAGAGGGGGTACCAATGCTGGTGTGGCCAGTCTGGTGCAATCAATATTGTTCTTGGTTTGTCCTGTCTGATCTTTAGCAGAACCTTCGAGAGGAAAGGCAGAGGGGGAAAGGCATAAACCGAGAGGCTTTCCAAGGTAAAGGACAGGGCACCCACTTTCCAAGCTTGACTGTGGGGAGTCCTTGTGCAGAATTTTTCCAATTGGTAGTTCTAGGGGGAGGCAAACAGGTCTATATCTGGAGTCCCCCATTTATTCCTCAAGAGGTTGAATATTTTTGTTTCCAATTTCCATTCATGTGCGTTCATGAGATTTCTGCTTAGGTCGTCTGCCAGTGATTTTAGCTTGCCTGGCAGGAATTGAGCTTGTAGGTGCATTTGGTAGCTCAAGGCTGTGTTCCACAGAGCCATGGCTAGTCTGCAGAACGGGTATGAGTGGGTTCCCCCCTGCTTGTTTATGTACCACATAACTGTGGTGTTGTCTGTCTTTACCAATAATTGTCCTGGAAGGATGTGGTCCTTGAAGGCTGTTAGGGAATTCTGTACAGCTAACATTTCTTTTTGGTTGATATGCAGGTGCATCTGACTCAGGTTCCATTTGCTCTGAATGCACTGCCTTGCCAAGTGAGCCCCCCATGCATAGTCTGATGCGTCTGTTGTTCGGGTTTGGGCGGCAGGGGGTAGATTGAAAGGGAGCTCCTTGTTGAGGTGGCAGGCCTCTGCCCACCAAAGGAAGGAATGATAGGAATCATTGTTTCCAGGTCCTGAGAATGTTGGCACCATAGGCTTTTTAGATACCACTGTAGTTTCCTCATATGCAGTCTTGCATGTGGAATTAATAGAATGCAAGAGGCCATGAACCCCAGGGCTTGCAGAATTTTTCTTGCAGATAGCTGGGTCTTTGTGGCCAGTAGTTTGAAGTAGGCTGTCAAATAAACTTGTTTTGCTAGCGTGAGGAAAGCCATGTGGGAGGTTGTGTTCAAGCTTGCTCCCAGGAATACAATCTGTTGGCAGGGTACTAGATGAGATTTCTTTTCATTTATGGTGTACCCCAGCAAGGTTAGAAGTTTCTTTACAAATACCAAATGTTTTAATTGCATGTCCTGGCTTTCTGCCTCAATTAGACAATCGTCCAGGTATGGGTATATTTGAATATTTCTCTGCCTGCAAAATGCAATGGCTGGAGCTAGGCACTTTGTGAATACCCTGGGTGCAGTAGATAAGCCAAAGGGAAGTGCAGAAAACTGATAGTGCATGGAGCCTGTTCTGAAGTGTAGGTATTTCCTGCAAGATTCCCTTATTGGAATGTGCAGGTAAGCTTCCTTTAAGTCTAAGGTTGACAACCAGGCATCTTTGCCTAGCATACGAAGCAGCTGTTGAAGTGTTAGCATTTTGAATTTTGGGATTACCAAAAAGGTGTTTAGAATAGAGAGGTCCAGGATAGGAAGCCAGGAGCTGTCTTTGCTGGGTACCAAAAAAAGTCTTGAGTAAAAACCTTGTCCCCTTTCTTCTGCTGGGACAAGTTGAATAGCTCTGATACTTAGAAGAGAGAGAACCTGGTGTTGAGCCTCTGCCCACCGATTTGGGGGTAGGTCTGGCCAACCGTTTGGGGGTGGTAAGGTGTGGAAGTGGAATCTGTATCTCTGGGAAACTATATTTAAAACCCATTTGTCCTGGATAATGTGTTCCCAGTTTTTTGCATGCAGGGCGAGCTTTCCTCCTACGGCAGCAGGCAGTTGAGCAGGGCTTGGAAGGGTTAAGGTTAAGGCATTGTGATATTTTTCCATAGGGGGGTGTCTTACTACTTCTAGCTTTGGAAGTGGAAGCCCCCACTGCTTAGGCCTGTGTGTAGCCTGATACTGCAACCTAGGTGGTCTGCTGTTCCTGGGTTTGGACTGAGAAGGCCTGGAAGGGACTGAAAAGGACCGATTCTTAGAAGGCCAATGCCTACTAAATCTGGAAGGCTGTACTTGCAGGAAATCTTTAATAGTTTGCATAGATTTAGCTTTTTCCTCCATCTTTTCAAGGACTTTTTCTGTTTTGTTGCCAAACAGGCAGTCTTGGTTTAAGGGAGCATCCAGTAATATAGCTTTAGCATTATTTGGCAAGTTTTGCTCCTTAAGCCAAGCATGCCTTCTAAGTACAGACCCAGTGACAGCAGCCCTGCAAGATGTTTCTAAAGAGTCAAAACCACATTGCAAAGTATGTTTACCAACTTGTTCAGTAGAATGCATTAAATCCTGTAATTCTTTATGTTCAGCAGAGTCAGGAATCAACATAATTTTCTGTTTAAGTAGTCCCATAATATACTGCTGATACTTTAACATATGAAACTGGCAATTTAAGGCCCTAATGGCCAAAGTAGCAGAAGTGTATACCTTCTTACCCCATCTGTCCAAGGCCCTGGAGTCTCTATCAGAGGGGGCAGGGTTTTTGGCAGCAGTAGCCGTAATGCCCTTTGGTCCTTGGGAAATGGTCTCTGAATCTGCAGTAGGATTCTTGAAGAGGAACTTGTGAGAGTCAGGTACTCTGTAATACCTGTCAGGTTTCTGGGAGCTGGATGTAAAGTGTCGGGCCAGGCTAGATTCCAAGAAGGCATCATCTACAATGTCCAGAACAGGAGGGATAGCTAAAGGCCTGTGTTGAGGGAGGACTAAGAATTCCCTAGAGTCAGAATAAGGGCCACCCTCTAAGATTTGCGATTGCCTCCTTGTTTTTCCATTGTCCACATTTTCCTCCAATTGGCTCCCCTGGACCCTCTTACCATTGTCTGTAACTGCCTTTAAATAACTGACCTGTTAAACGTAATACATTAGAACAAGAACACTCATCCATCCACATACTTAACTGAATAAACTATGTGAAACTTCAATATGGTGTCTTTATTCCTCCCACATGAAGGGTATCATTGAGACAATTAATCTCCTATATCAGATAGCTAAAGTGATTTTTATCTGGACTAATCCTAGTAATTATTTTTTTCATAGTACTGTCACGTGCCAGGTCACAGGTTTGATGCCAGACCTAACATGAGCTTTCTGAGTTACCACTGTTAACTATTTAGAGGGGCTGATAAAGATTAAATTATTGAAGAAGAAGAAGAATCTCACAGAACTAGTAGAGAAGCCACTGCTGTGTGCTAAAGGGGGAAATCAGGGAGTTTTGTATAATATGCATGAGTTTAGAAAGACTGGTGTTAAGCAACTATTTTTTGATAACTCCAAACCACAAAATGTTTTAGCAAATGACTTGCCCTAGCTTACATATACCCTTTAAAATAATCTTTAAGGCACATTTGTAGTATACATTTGGGGTGCTTGGCTAGGTTTATAAAAAACCCAGTGGTTGTTAGCTTTATATATATCTATGAACCTACGAGCTTAGGCAACAGAAAGTAAAAATGGCTGTCACCAAACATAGGAAGCCTAATAACAGGAGATGTGCATATTATATATATAATAGGCAGCACATAGGGTAGATGGGGAAGCAGTGGGTATGAGATTAGAAGCTGGACAAGTTAGGAGATTAATTAAAACTTTGACTTATTTATGATTTGAGTCAGTAAATATTGTGTGTCTTTGATTCTGTACATACTGTGTCTCTGTCTCTCTGCAGTTAAGCTGCCCAAGTGTGAAAAAGTGTAGCCATCTGAGCTCACTGAAAGTTGTTAGACTGCTTTGAAATTCCTTTGTTAGTGTTAGTTAGCTTGGGGGTTTCTGCTAGCATTAAAATCTGTGCTGGTTACATTTCTAGTAATCATTTTAAATCGAGTTGCTGGCTACTGAGACTTGTCTGCATATATCAACTGGACACAAGCTGATTTAAGTATATTTTTCTGCACTTATTTAAGATTTGAGTCAGTAAATACTGTGTGTCTTTGATTCTGTAAATACTGTGTCTCTGTTTCTCTGCAGTTAGTTCCCCACCCCCCCGTCCCTGTTTGTTGTTGTGGTGTTAATCTTGGTGGCTTTGGAATTGCCCGCCCCTGCTGTAAATCTCTTTTTGCACACTCCTCCTGGACCCATCTCATTTGCTCACTCAACTGAGTACAGTGAGATCATATTTTGATTTTGGATACTCCTACCAGTCCCATCTCCTCTGCGGTGTACAGAGAGAGCACTTGGGAAGGGCATTCCCCTATAGTATCTTAATCTGCTCGGTTTCCTCCGTCTCAAAAAAAAAATGTGCACTTCATCTGCCTTACTGTATTTGTGTTTCTTCCTACTTTATTATCTTATTTTGCTTTTGCCTCTTCTTAAAAGTACTCAATTGAATTTATTCTGCTGCCTTTATTACTGCTTGTTAGTAGCCTGATTAAATTGTAACTGTTATTCTAATGGTTTAAGCACTTGGGCTTCAAACCAGTTGTTTTACATTAAGAAGGTTTGTGGTCTGCACTGTTGTGGCAGGACAGGTAGCGTACATCCTTCTAAGTTGGGAACTGCTGATTGAAGGCTCAGTGTCTGTTATTCTAAAAGTGTATTAGTTCTGGGTTAAGGACTTGGGCTTCAGGCCAGTTATTTTACATTAAGAAGGTTTGTGGTCTGCACTCTTGTGGGAGGAGAGACTAGATTCTGCCCTTCTGAGCTGGGAATTTCTGGTTAAAGGCTTATTGCGCATGCTTACTTGAACTGTTTCTTTCTGAAATCGGTATGCCTTGTTTGCTGTAGCATAGACTAGATTCAGGCCGGCTGGATCTAGCTTTGTTTGTATAACTTGTGCACTGATCCAGGCCGTCTTTTTTGGAGAATGTTTCTCTGTACCCTAGTGGCAGGACTGTGCAGTTAGAACTTGTCTGATTACTTTGATTGAAGACTGCTGGAACAGGGCTCAGTTTTAAGCTTTTTAACTGGTTAATTGGGTAAAGTGTTGTTTTGATTGTATCTGCTCTATTTTCTGGAAAAAAATATATATATATATATACTTGTTTCTCGCCTTTCTGAACTAGTACAGTCCAGTTTTCATGTTACTGCTGAATCCAGGGCTGTGTTACAAGTTTCTGTGTTGCCATACCTTACTTGGATAGAAGGAAGCTTCTCTGTTCACCTGTGAGAGAGGGGAGCTTTGAGCAGGCTATCTGTCCCTGGAGGAGTGGTTTCAGCCCAGAAGTTAGTAGTTTATTGGCCTTTTTGGGCTAATTTTGATTGTATCTGCTCTATTTTCTGAAAAAAATTATATACTTGTTTCCCACCTTTCTGAACTAGTATAGTCCAGTTTTCAGGTTATTGCTGAATCCAGGGCTGTGTTACAAGTTTCTGTGTTGCCATTACCTTACTTGGATAGAAGGAAGTTTCTCTGTTCATCTGTGAGAGAGGGGAGCTTTCAGCAGCCTATCTGTCCCTGGAGGACTGGTTTCAGCCCAGAAGTTAGTAGTTTATTGGCCATTTTGGGCTAATCTCTTTCACTTCCCTGCTATTAAAACCTCATTTGCACAGTTTTTACGCCTGTATTCCGCTCAACAAGTGCCTTCCAGGTGTTCTGCACAATCTACAGCAGCAGAGAGACAAAGAGTGACTTTGGAGTGATTAAGTACCACTTTTCTGCTTTTCTTGCTGTCTTAACTAATTCCGCCTAAAACGCCAGCTTTTTTAGTGAATCTGTGATTTAAAAAGTTTGTTATTGTATACAACTCTGCACAGCTCCTCGTGGTGTCCTTCAGAGTGATACAGGCAATAGAGAGACCCAAGAGAGACTTTTCCAGATTTAAGTATTTTTTTCTCTGTTTTTTTGCTCCGACTGCCTTTTCCCGCCTAAAAAGCGAATTTCTAACTGATCTGTGCTTTAAAAAGTTTAAATTGCATTTGCCTTCTGCTTTTTACAGTTTTTGCACTTGTTTTATATCAATTTAAGTCATTTTTGTATTGTATAACTGTTGTAGGCTACACACTAAAGTGCGCTAGCCTGGTTATAGCAGTTATAGTGTTTTCTGTGTGTTTTTCTGCTGTTTCCTGAAAAAAAAAACAAACAAAAAAATTCTCTTTTCCCGTCTTTGCTGAACTATATTAGTCCAGATTTCAGGTTTTGCTGAATTCCGGACTGTGGTATAGTT
This sequence comes from Protopterus annectens, assembly GCF_019279795.1. Taxonomy (NCBI): domain Eukaryota; kingdom Metazoa; phylum Chordata; order Ceratodontiformes; family Protopteridae; genus Protopterus; species Protopterus annectens. Next base: position 1,529,133,334 of record NC_056732.1, on the reverse strand, counting down.
TCCTGTGTTGCCCATATCCTTACTTGGATAGGAGGAAGCTTCTCTGTTCATCAGTGTGAGTGGGGAGCTTTGAGCAGCCTATCTGTCCCTGGAGGAGTGGTCTCAGCCCTGAAACTAGTAGCTTATTGGCCGTTTTGGGTCAATTCCTATCGCTTTCAGTTTCCCTGCTTTAAAACCCGCATTTGCGCGGTTTTGTGCCAGTATACAACTCCGCACAGCTCCTTGTGGTATCCTGTAGAGTGATACAGGCAACAGAGAGACCCAAGAGAGACTTTTCCAGATTTAAGTATTTTTTTCTCTGTTTTTTTGCTCCAACTGCCCTTTCCTGCATAAAAAGCGAATTTCTAACTGATCTGTGCTTTAAAAAGTTTAAATTGCATTTGCCTTCTGCTTTTTACAGTTTTTGCACTTGTTTTATATCAATTTAAGTCATTTTAGTATTGTATAACTGTTGTAGGCTACACACTAAAGTGTGCTAGCCTGTTTATAGCATTTACAGTGTTTTCTGTGTGTTTTTCTGTTGTTTCCTGAAAAAAAAAAAATTCTCTTTTCCCGCCTTTGCTGAACTAGATTAGTCCAGATTTCAGGTTTTGCTGAATTCTGGACTGTGGTATAGTTTCCTGTGTTGCCCATATCCTTACTTGGATAGGAGGAAGCTTCTCTGTTCACCAGTGAGAGTGGGGAGCGTTGAGCAGCCTATCTGTCCCTGGAAGAGTGGTCTCAGCCCTGAAACTAGTAGCTTATTGGCCGTTTTGGGTCAGTTCCTATCTCTTTCAGTTTCCTGCTTTAAAACCCGCATTTGCGTGGTTTTGCGCATAGCGCAGCATCAGGCAGCCCCGCTTAAATGGGTTTAAACTATTCTCAGCTCCACAAAGTCTGCTCTTCACCTTTTCCCTTAGAACTGTTCTAAATCTCAAAGTAAGCACTCTATTTTCATTCTAAAGCCCTGCAGTTGCTTCTATAAGTAATCTTATAAGTAAGCACTAATAAACTAAAGCACTACACCCTCTTATACTCCCTTTAAGTACTTGGCTCCCTATTGGTCCTTTTTGATCAGTCAAAAAGTAGTTCCATATACTATTCTGGCATGTCCAAAAGTCAGTTTCGGGTTTACTTTCCAGTTCCAGCTGGTGAATCTGGGAATCTTGATAGGTTCATAGGTTCATACTAGGCTATCTGCCCGAGGGCATTTACAAGCCTAGCCCATAGTTTTGTGGCTTACGCCACCCCTTTAGTATGGGGAACTATACCCATTATTTTGCTGTGCCTCTGTCGAGCAGTGACACTGAGGTAATCCCTGGGGTATATCTGCGATCTCCCATCCATTGGTCAAGATTTCTCTTGAACAAGGCCAGCGAGGTGCTCTGCCTCACATATACCGGGATTTTGTTCCACAGCATAGGGAGTCTTTGGGTGATGAATCTATCCCTCCAGCACGTCCTATTAATAGTCGTGTCAAGGTTTAAGTCTCCTGCCCTTGTGGCTCTGACGGATCTAGATTTTTTGAGGTGAAGCATATTCATCAAATCTGGGTTTGACATGGCCTTGTATGTTAGGCAAAGGTCACCTCTGAGCAGGTGCGACTGAATAGAGCTGGAGTTCTTTCAGTCGGGCAGCATAGGACAGATGTTTGAGACCCTTTATCCTTTTGGTAAGGAACTTTTGTGGCCTCTCCAGCTGCTGCAAGTGTCGGGTCAGATACATTCCGAATGGGGCATTGTACTCAATCATTGGTCTGATGAGTGATGAGTATAGGGAGACTATGACCTCCCTTGATCTAGATGAGAATCCCTTCATGATAAGGTGGGCAATGTAGAAGGTCTTCCTAACTACTTTAGCTACATGGGTGTCGAATGACAGACTACTATCAACCTGGGTCCCCAGGTCCCTGATAACTTCTTCTGTGCTCAGTGGATTGCCACCTATTTGGTAGCTAGGGGTAACCTTGTTTTTCCGAAGGGTATGACTATGCATTTTTGGCATTTAACTTTAGGCCATGGCTCTGGCACCAGTTATCCGCTTCTGTGAGACCCTTCTGAAGGATATCTGTGTCAGATGTGTTTCTACTATGGCTTCAGTTTGCAGTCATCTGCAAACTTTGTCAGCCATAACCCTCCTGTGTTAGCTTGTACTGGAAAAGTAGATGCCAAACAAGAGTGGGCCCAGGACTGAGCCCTGTGGTACACCACTTGTGACAGGCTTTGAGTCTGACATGGCGCCAGCAACTCTGACCCTGTGGGTTCTGTCACTCAGCCAGTTTGCAACCCATCTTGTGATGTATGGGTTAACATTTAAGCTGATGAGTTTTTCAATGATACCCGAGTGGGTATTGTATCAAGGCCTTTGCCAGATCGAGGTAGGCTGTATGGACTGCCTTTCCCTCATCAATGGCTTTGGTGACTGTTTCGAAAAAGTCAACCAAGTTTAGAAGGCATGATCTGCCTTTGACAAAGCCAAACTGGGATGGATCCAAAGTCTGCAAGTTCCTATGTCTTTATTTATGAGGTCCATTATGATCCTCTCCATGGCTTTGCAGATAAGGCTTGTCAAGCTAATGGGCCGGTAATTTCCAGGGTCGGTGGAGGCACCGCCTTTGTGAAGTGGGACCACAGTTGCAGTGCGCCACTCCCTGGGTACGTATCCAGAGGTAAGACTATGATTAAACAGCTGTCCTAGCTGTGGGTTTAATTCCTCGTTGAGTTCGTGGAGCACACAGCCGGGCCCACCATCAGGTCCCATGGATGCTGTGTTTTTGCTTTGGAGAGAGCAGTTCTCACTTGGGCGTTGGAGATGTTTGGGGGGCTGCAATCGCTTGGTATAGATATCTCTCCTTTTGGGGGGGGGGGAGTTTGCACTGAACCTGTCAGCCAGTATGTTGGCAATGTCTGTAGGATCAGTAATCTTCACATCATTTTGAACTAGTTCTGAACATATCTGGGAGTTTCCTCCCAGGTTTCTAACATAGCTAAAGAAGGCCTTATGATTGTCTTTTGAGTCTTTAGCTATTTTTCTCTCGAAATTTGCTTTGGATGATTTTATGAGAGCTCTTAGTTTTTTACTTATAGTGATCAAGGGTGTCTTACCTTTTAAGGATTTTGCTCTATCTTGTAGTAGCTTCCTCCTTTTGTTGTAGAGTTTGTTTATGGCTGGGGTCCACCAGACTGGACGCTTGCCTTTGGTACAAAGAGTCTTTGTTTTGCTTGGGATTGCCTTATCCATGCAGTCCTGCAGGTGCTGGTAGAAGGCATTTGTAAGTGATTCAGCGGCTTGAGTACTGTTTTCCCCGGCTCGGGGCCTTAAAGGAGACCACACTAGTCTTTAGAAGTGTGAAGTCGGCTTCGAGAAGTTCTTTACTGTGGTCTTTTTTATTTCAGGTGGGGGTGGGATGAGGACCTCCAGCGAGATTAGTTTGTGATCTGATCTCACCAATGAGGGGTATACTTCCGGTGTTGAACATTGTGCTCCCATGTTCGTGATGATGAGATCAAGTATGTTTTCTCCTCTTGTGAGGATGGTGACTAGTTGTTCCATGGCATTTGAGTTAATGAATTCCAGGAACTTTTGGGCTAGGGTGTTTGGGCTTGAGTAGTGTTCCCAGTCTATATTAGGGTAATTGAAGTCACCTAGTATGATGGTGTTTGGTGATACATTTATCCCTCTAGTGTTTTCAGGAAGGCCATGTGAGGTTCCTGAGTTTGTGAGGGTGGCCTGTAACATGCTACAATTTGCAGAGCAGTCTTGCCTATGGTTAATTGCACCTGGATGGTCTCCGATGCATCGTGCGTTGCCACCAGTCTTGAGGTGTGGGTGTCCTTGATGAATATGGATACCCCCTCCTTTCTTGGTATTGTCCGGATTTTGGGGCGGAACGCATGATATGAGGTAAAACCTGATAGTGCTGGGGTGTTCTCAGGAGCCTTGAACCAGGTTTCTGTCACAGCACAGACATCGATGTTCTCCATACTGAGAAGGGCCTCGAGTGCGTGCATTTTGAGATTTAGACTTCTGGCATTGAGCAGCATTACCCTTAGTTTTTTCCTTTTTGTGTTCTAGGGTGGTAGGTTTAGAATTTGAGCCTTGCCTAAAAAGGCACTATGGGGTGGCAAGAGCCTTTGCCAATATCTGGAATCCCAGGGTGACAGGTGCAAGCCATCCCTTATAAGCAGCGTGGCTTGTCCAGCATGTCATCCCAGGCAGACAGACATTGGATCCCCTTTGAATGACACCAGAGTTTAAGCCAATTGTTAAAGCTGATCATCTTATCTCTGTATTGTGGCATCATTCTTGGTGAAGGTAGGATACTGCTCAAGGTCAGGGTCATACCTGCCTGGGCTACATAATCAGAGAGCTCCTCAATGTCTCTTTTCATGTAGTCCAAGGAGGTACGTCTCAGGTCGTTTACACCAGCGTGGACAATGGCTGAGTCGTATTTGTACCTGCTGTTGAGAGACCTGAGTGCTTGCATTATGTGGCAATGTTACAACTGCCTTATGTACACAGACCATCTCCTCCTCTCAACAAGCTCAAATATATGTGAGAGATGCAACTATATAGCCAAACTGGAGGCTGAGCTCTCTCAATCCAGTACTGGCGCAGTCAGTCAGGAGGAGAAGGTAACCACACACACCACAAATCCAGTCTCACATAGACCTATCGCAACAGCAAACCAAACACATAAACACACAAAAACATACTCAGAGGCTCTAAATAAAAATCTGCCCAAGCAGCAGAGACCTCCAAAGCAGACATCCAAGCAACCACTACCCCACAATACCCATGTATCACATAGTTCACAAAGTTAGTGTGCCACACAGTCACAGCCCTTAAGGCTAAACAACACACCTAATACACTTGTAATAGGTGACTCTATTGTCAGACACACTGACGTCCCACTCACCAGGCTGAACAAGGAGAAGGTCACTGTAAGCTCCCTGTCGGGTGCCAGGATCCACCACATAACACAAGCACTCGGGTCACTCCATAGCAAGTACAACTATGACTCCGTCATTGTCCATGCTGGTGTGAATGACCTGAGACGTACCTCCCTGGACTACATGAAAAGAGACATAGAGGAGCTCTCTGATCATGTAGCCCAGGCCAGTATGACCCTGACCTTGAGTAGCATCTTACCCTCACCAAGAATGATGCCACAGTATAAAGACAAAATGATCAACTGACTAAAGTATTGGTGTCATTCAAAGGGGATCCAGTGTCTGTCAGCCTGGGATGACATGCTCGACAAGCCACGTTGCTTCGCTATGGACGGCTTGCACCTGTCACCCCTGGGCTTTCGAATACTGGCTAAGGCTCTTGCCACCCCTATAGTGCCTTTTTTAGGCAAGGCTCAAAAGACAAACCCACCTCCATAGACAACACAAGGAAAAAGAAACTAAGGGTAATGCTGCTCAACGCCAGAAGTCTAAACCTCAATATGCATGCACTCGAGGCTCTCCTCAGTATGGAGATTATCGATATTTGTGCAGTAATAGAAACCTGGTTCAAGGCTCCCGAGAGCACCCCAGTACTACCAGGTTATACCTCATACCATGCTTTTCGGCCCCAAAACTCGGGCCGACCACAAAAGGAGGGGGAGTATCCATATTCATCAAAGATATCCACACCTCCAGGTTAGTGGCACTGCACGAAGCATCGGAGACCATCCATGTGCAACTAACAGTGGGAAAAACTGCCTTTCAGTTTGTAGCCTGCTACAGACCACCCTCCCAAACTCAGGAACCCCACTCGGCTTTCCTGAGAACACTGGAGAATATGAAGGTCTCTCCAAACACCATTATATTGGGTGACTTCAACTACCCAAACATAGACTGGGTGCACTACTCAAGCCCCAACACCCTCGCCCAACGGTTCTTAGAATTTATAAACTCAAATGCTATGGAACAACTGGTCACTACTCCCACAAGAGGGGAAAACATATTGGACCTGATCATCACCAACATGGGGACTCTATGTTCCATACCAGAGGTATACCCTTCATTGGTAAGATCTGACCATAAATTAATCTCACTGGACATCCATATGCTGTCCCCACCCCCAGCCAAGGAAACCACGGTGAAGAACTTCTCAAAAGCAAACTTCACACTTCTCAAAACCGAGGTGGAATCCTTCAAAGCCCCCAGGCCGGTGAAAAATATGGCCAAAACCGCAGAATCCTTTACAAACGCATTCTATGGACACCTACAGGAATGCATGGATAGTGCTATCCCAAATAAAACCAATACTCACTCCTCCAAAGGCAGGAGACCTGTCTGGTGGACCCCAGCCATAAATAAGCTATACAACAGAAGGAGGAAGCTACTACATGATAGAGCAAAATCCCAAAAAAGGGAGGGCATCTCTGATCAGTACTAGCAAGAAACGATGATCCCTCATATTATTTATTTATTTATTTTACATTTGTTAACCAGGCTAGTCCAACTGGATACATGTCCATTTTCAGTAGAGGCCCAGGGAGATAAGCTCCACATTAAGTAAATAATACAGATCAGCATAAAAGAAAAAAAGAAGAATTTTCAAATAAGAACTTAATATTGAGAGAAGTGAGTACAGAGTTTATGACAGGAGTACAGTACTATAGAGAAAGAGAGTACAGAGTTTAGCACAGCAGTACAGTACTATTGATACAAAGTCTAACACAGAAATACAGCCCTATTTAAATAGTAAAGGGTATGACATTAGTGAGTACAGAGTTTAATATAGCAATATAGTACTATTTACATGGTAAAGGGTATGACACTCAACATACTGTATGTTAGGAATGAAGGCACAGATTTAAAAAGTGAATTCAGGTAGTCTTAAAGTATAACTTAATGCACAAGAGAGTTTGTGTATATGCATTTAAAACAGAATGTTATACTCATAGTAAAAAGATAGTTAGTCTGTATACAGATGGTAGAGTTTTGCTAATAGCCAAATGAGTATACAAAGATCAAATACAGTGATATTTCCCTGGGAGTAGGAAAGTAAAAAAGGGGGGTTAAGTGAAAGATTACTCATTCCACACTATGGGTTTTGGGTGCAAGGTATACAGTGATGTTGTATTGGGGTGAATCAGTCAGGGCTAGTACAGGGGCATAGCCATTGTGTTTTTAGGAAGATTTTTAGTTGCTTTTTGAAGAGTGGTAATGATGACTGAGATGCAAGTATGCTGGGAAGCCTATTCCAAGTCTTCCCCACAGAGTTTGAGAAAAGAGAATCACCTGCTCTGTTGTGGGATTTCTGGATGGTAACCAGTAGTTTATTTGCTGAGCGAAGAGTAGTAAGATTAGTGTGGGGAGAGATGAGGCTACTGAGAATAGGAGTATTACTAGGATGGTACAGAATCTTATGCGTAATGGTGAGTTGTTGAAACTCTAGCTTATTTTGCATTTCTAGCCATCCTAGCTGTTTCAGATTTTGACAATGGTGAGTTCTAAATGGGGAGCCAGTAGCAAATCTGGCAATATTGTTATAGGAAGTGGTTAGCTTATTAAGGTTACTTTTGGAAAGATTAGTATAAATGGGGGAGGCATAGAGGACAGTAGAGATCAGATGGGTCTGGGCAATGGTAGTTTTGGCTTCAGGTGTAAGGAAAGGTTTTATGCTATATAAGGAACCAAGTTTTCTGTTTACTGTTTTAATAGTAGAGTTGATGTGCGAGTCAAAGTTAAGGTTGTGGTCAACTGTTATACCTAAGAGTTTGGTGGTAGGGTCAGGAGCTATAATTGTACCATTATTGGATGTAGTAGTGAAATGTAGTGGGGTGGATTTTAGAGTTGGAGTAAATCGCAATAGTTTGTTTTTTTTTGGCATTTAGGAAGAGGCATCATTGTTGGAACCAGTTTTCCACTAGGTTAAATACTGTTTGGGTGATGCATTGGAGTTCAGAAGCAGTTGGGGCTATACAAATTAAAGTGGAGTTGTCTGCATATTGTATGCAGGTAGCCAGAGGTAGATTCCAAATATAATCATCTAAGGCCAGCTTCGAAAGAAAAATTGCACAAGACGCTAAAGATAATCACAAGGCCTTCTTTAGTTATGTCAGGAATCTGGGTGGCAACTCCCAGATATGCTCTGAGTTAGTGCAAAATGACAAAAAAATACACTGAACCCACAGACATCACCAACATCCTGGCAGACAGGTTCAGTGCAAACTTCTCCCCCCCCCCCCCCAAAAGAGCAAATGTCTATCCCAACAGAGTGTAGCCTCCCTGACATCACAGATGCACAGGTGAGAGCTGCCCTCTCCAAAGCAAAAAATAGAGCATCAATGGGACCGGACGGTGTCCCGGGCTGCGTCTTACATGAGCTCCAAGAAGAGCTAAACCCAAACATAAAGTCACTGTTCAATCTCAGCTTTACTACAGGATATGTACCCAAGGAATGGCGTACAGCAACAGTGGTCCCACTCCACAAAGGTGGTGCCACAACGGACCCCGGAAACTATCACTCTATAAGATTGACTAGCCTGGTCTGCAAAGCTATGGAGCATATCATCATGGAACTCATAAACAAAGACATTGGGAACCTCCAAACACTGGATCCTACCCAATTCGGCTTTGTTAAGGGCAGATCTTGCCTCTTGAACCTGGTCGACTTCTTTGAAACAGTCACCAAGTCCATAGATGAAGGGAAGGTAGTCCACACAGCCTACCTGGACCTCGCAAAAGCCTTCGACACAATACCCCACTTGGGCATCATAAATAAGCTCACCAGCTTAAATATCAACCCCTATGTCACAAGATGGGTTGCAAACTGGCTCAGGGATAGAACCCACATGGTCAGAGTTGCAGGTGCCATGTCAGACTCTAAACCAGTTACAAGTGGCATCCCACAAGGCTCAGTCCTGGGACCTCTCTTGTTCGGTATATATTTCTCTGAAGTACAGGCTAACACGGGAGGACTATGGCTGACCAAGTTCGCAGATGACTGCAAACTGGGTGCCATAATCGACTCGCCGACTGACACAAGCATCCTCCAAAAGGGTCTCACAGAGACAGATGACTGGTGCCAGAGCCATGGCCTAAAGCTAAATGCCAAAAAGTGCATAGTCATCCCCTTTGGAAAAAAAACAAAGTGCCCACAAATTACCACATAGGTGGTAATCCATTAAGTACGGAAGAAGTAATTAGGGATTTGGGGACCCAAGTAGATAGCAATCTCTCCTTTGACAATCACATTGCCAAAGTGGTTAGAAAGACCTTCTATATAGCCCACCTTATCATGAAAGGGTTCACATCTAGATCAAGAGAGGTCATTGTGCCCCTCTACTCATCAGGCCCATAACTGAATACAATGCCCCATTCGGGATGTACCTTATCCGACACCTGCAGCAGCTGGAGAGACCCAAGAAGTACCTCACCAAGAGGATCAAGGGACTCAAACAAATGTCCTATGCAGTTAGGCTAAAGAAACTCCAGCTCTACTCAGTTGCTTACCGCCTACTCAGAGGCGATCTGTGCCTGACGTATAAAGCCATGTCCAACCCAGAATTAATGGACATGCTCCACCTTAAGAAATCCAAATCCCTTAGAGCTACACACTCTAGGGACTTAAACCTCAGCACAGAAATAAATAGGACACGCTGGAGGGACAGATTCATATCCCAGAGGCTGCCCTCACTCTGGAACAAAATCCCAATCCATGTTAGGCAGAGCCACTCAATGACCCTCTTCAAGAGAAATCTTGACGAGTGGATGGGAGATTGTAAGTTTACCCCTGTGATCTCTTCTGTGTCCCTACTAGACAGAGGCACAGTAAACTAACCTTAAAAGGGTTATCTTCTGTGACCTACTATACAGAGGCACAGTCAACTAATCTAAAAGGGTGGCGAAAGCCAAACACACTCTGTCTAGGCTTATAAATGCCCTAGGGCAGATAGCCTAGTATCAACCTATGAACCTATAAGAAAAATAACCAGAGCTCCTATAGAAGTATTAGAGATATTTTGGAAATTTTGTGAAAATTTCTGTAAAACAGAGAAATATGAAACCAAGAAAAAGCACGAATGAAACTACTTATGGAAAACTTAATTATGCCACGGTTAGAGGAAGATGAGGAGCTCAACAACTAATAGTTAAATTATGAGGAGAAGAGATAAAAACGGTGATGTACAATTAATTTGCAGGAAAGTCTCCAGTAACAGATGTTTTTCCTGTGGAAGTTTGGAAACTAAAAGGGAAAAAAGTGATAAAAATCTGGATGTTTTGTTTAATAGTATTTTAGCAGGAAGGGAAGCACCAGCATCATGGAAGGAAAGCTGTGATGGTTGCATTGTCCACACAGGGTAAAGATCTGCCAGACCTGCTTCATATAGACACATTTCAACACTAAACCATGATTACAAAGTGTTTATGTCTGCACTTGCAAAAAGAACGACAGAGGCATTGCCAAAATTGATAGGTTATTATGGATCAGTGTGGTTTAGTGACGGGAGGCAAACATTTGACAACTTTAACAGAACAATGATGATCCAGAGGGAAGCAGAACGTAAGAAAATAACACTGTTGTTGTTGGGTCTTGATGCAGAGAAAGCATTCAATAGAGTAAGCTTTTATGAATAGGCCAATGGAAACATTTGCATTCCCTTATACAATAATAATATCAATTAGAAGGATATATGAGGGATCTGAGGTAAATATTCAAGTGGGAGGATTCCTCCCAGATAAGTTGTGTCTGAACAGAGGAACCAGGCAGTAACCTCTTTTGCCTTTGTTATTTGTGCTATTTTAGAGCCACTGAGAAAGAAAATTAAACACTCATAAATTCAAGGATATAATTGGTATTATAATGAAGAAAAGCTGACTTTATTTGTGGACAATATTATTTTGTACTTGATAAAAACAGAAAAGGACATCTCAGTGTTGTGGAATGTTTTGAGACCGTTCCAAGTCTTTTTTGGGATATAAAATTAATGAAGACAAAACAAAGGTTATAGCTGTAAACTATGTACCCTCACATGAATTGGTTCAGCAATACCCATATTTATGGGAACATGATAAAATAAGGTATTTAGGAGTATGGGTTAAAAAGGACTCTGTTATGGTAGCTAAGGATACTTAGGAAGACACTAAATAAATGATAATAATAAAAAGTGAGAAACTGGATAGGCTCTGATTTTAATGCTCTGGCTAAGCATCATAAAGAATTGGGTATAGATCATAACTTTAAGTTTAGTGTTATACAGAAGTTGGAAAGCAACCTTAGGGGTGGTGACCTAATCAATCGAACCCTTGAATGTGAAACTCGATGGATTATTAGGTGGAGGGCGGATGTGCTCCCTGGGCTCAATGACAAAGTTCATATTAAACCTTTTTTAAAGAGTAGGAGACTGTTCAGACCGAAATAATACTGTCTGAATATTGTTTGAATGGATATATACATTTTAAGTGATTTTGTATGTCACATATCTGTTTATTATATTTCATTCTCTCACATCTGTCATCTGGTCATCTGCTATAGTAATGCATTGTCTATAGGATTTTATTTGCAGAGAAGTTTTATTTTATTTTATATATGTATATTTTTTATACATGTATCTTTTTATATGTATTATTTATTTACATACATATATGTTTTCATGGTGGCATTTTTAATATGTTCTTATGTATTTTTATGTAGTAATGTGGGATTTTTACTATTCATGTATTGTAGTGCTTTAAAAATACATGCTCAGACTATTAACCTTAAAACCAATGAGTTTGAAAGGAGGGCTATTTAAAGCTCAATGAATTATTTGCACTTTGTAAAAGTCTGATGAAGCCTTTGGGTGAAAGCGCTCACTTATGTCGACCAAATAAAGCTTGTTTTACCAGAATTGATCTTATTTTGATTATCTGAATTTTTACAGCGTTTTACTTGCTTTTGTGGATTCATCTTTGAACTGGGGCCATTAGAAATCAGCGTTCTGTGTATGGTGTTTAATTTCGTTTACTTTGCTTACACGCTGGTTTCGAGCTCTGTCGGCTTGCTGTACATCGTTGTGTTACCTTTAGTTTTATAGACAGATTGATCACGTTTTTATCAACTAGAAGAGAAGTTGTGGACAGTAGTTAATAAAGAGTTGAAAGATTACATATGGGAGGAGAAGAAGCAAGAGTCAAGAGGGATAAATTGATCTTTCCAATAGAAAAAGGAGATTAAGGATTACCTGATTAGAATGGGCATTTTAGAACTACACAGTTAAGGCTCATATATATATATATATATATATATATATATATATATATATATATATATATATATAAAACAAGCAAAAAGCTATAATTCAGAGTGGAAAAGGATGATGATGATGATGGAGAAGGGGGGAATTCAATAAATAAGGATGGAGTTGGATTTGGGATGCAGCTCCTTAAGAATGACAGTTATACAGAATAATATATTTATAATGTAGCAGAAAGTATTCTAAGAACATAGCCAATACGAAAATGAAGAAAGAGAATTCTGCCAATAGGGATGACTGCAATTAGGGGTACAGAAAATAGGCACGAAGGGGCTGGAATGTACTGAAAAATATGGCAAAGGAACCAAGTTATTGGGAGCAAATAACCAGAGAGAGAGAGAGAGAGAGAGACAGAGAGAGAATGGTAAAAGTGTGGGAAGAGGCCAAGAAGACATTTGGACTGTAGCCTAGAGATTGCTTTCCCTGTCAGGGAATGATATCAGAGTATAGGCAAAGAGAAAAAAAGAATATTTAGTAGGGCATATAAAATAATGTATGATAACTACAAGAATCAATCACAGGTGGTTAGAAAAGATTGGTAAGGGAGACTGGATAAGCAATTCACAAGGAAACAATGGGAGGACATATGTATGGCTCCTATATATATATATATATATATATATATATATATATATATATATATATATATATATATATCTGCAAGAAAGTCTGGAATATTC